>NW_026644743.1:0-135308 GCF_030020395.1 Manis pentadactyla
AGGCAGATCAGATTCAAATTGTAGAGGTATTCTACCATAAGCAATTCCATACACTTAACCTAACCCTCACCCAGGACTCGGCACCGGGTTCCTCAGAACACTTTTAGGGTAAGGCCACAAAAGGGTAAACCTGAGATCCTATTTGGATCTCACCCTCACATCAGGGATGTTTCCTAACTCTAACCGAAACCGTATCCACCGCGTAGATATTCCCACATACCGAACCCTAACCCTAGCCCTGTATATTGGAACCGACAACTACCATGAATACCGAAGTCACCTGTGTGTCAACGTAACACTGTCTTTGAATCTCACTATCGCCCTCACATTACAGAGGAAAACAAAATGTACTCATGAGCCTATCCTATCCAGACACCTTACTGAACCCCTACACCTAAATCACGCACTGAGTCCTGAATATGAACATCACGGTCAACATAGCCCTCACCAACACCTCACCATAAACCTGTCGCTCACTCTCACCCTCGCCCTCACATTACAGCGGTACACTAACATGAATCAAACCCTATCACCCATGTAAAACTTCCCAAACACCGAACAGTAACCCTAGGCCCGACTCTTGGAAAAGACTTCGAGCATGAATTTCAACGTCACCCTTGTGTCACTGTAACATTGGCACTCAATCACGCTGACTCCCTTACATCAGAACCGAGTACTGAATACAAATAGAACCCTATACTGATTGTACACCCTTCCGAATATTTAACGCTAACCCTCACTCTGCCCATGGACCTGGCACATCAGGGTCATCTTCAACAAACCCCCGCCGTACAACATAAACCTGTCACTCAATCTCGCCATCACCCTCATATCAGGGACAGAACCTCACTTTAAAAATAGCACTGTTCTGCACATACCCGTTACCGAACATTTAACCCTAACCCTAGACTTCTACTATTGACGGGACCCATCAGAATGCTTTAAGGGTCAGCCCCACAAAATCGTAAACCTGAGACCCAATCTCGGACTCACCCTCACATTACAGACGGACACTAACTCGAACCTAAACCTTATCACCAACGTACACCTTCCCAAACACCGAACCCTAACCCTAACCCTGGTCTCTGGGACTGACACCTCACGGTCAACAGCGACAACCCCGAAAGCTCACCATACACCCACCATTCATTCTCGCTCCCACCCTCACATCAGTGGCAGATTCTCACTTTAATAATTGTGCTAAACTTCCCATATGCATTAACAAACACTTAAACCTAACCCTAGCCCTGGATTCTTCACCTGATCCATCAGAATACCTTTATTGTCAGCCCCACAAAATAGTAAATGTGAGACCCAATATCGCCCTCAAACTCAGATGAGAGTCAGAACCTCACTGTAGCCGAAGCACGGTCCTTCACTTACCCTTTACCAAATACAGAAACCTAACCCTAGCACTGACACATGGACTTGACCGTCATGGTGATCATCGACATCACCCACAGCTCACCATAAACATGTTACTCAATCTCGAATTAACCCTATCATGGAAGGCAGATCCAGATTCTAATTGTAGAGGTATTCTGCCCATAAGCAATACCAAACACTTAAACCAGCCCTCGCCCAGGACTCGGCACCGGGTTCCTCAGAACACTTTTAGGGTAAGGCCACAAAAGGGTAAACCTGAGATCCTATTTGGAACTCACCCTCACATCAGGGATGTTTCCTAACTCTAACCAAAACCGTATCACCCGCGGACACATTCCCACATACCGATCCCGAACCCTAGCCCTTAATGTTGGACCCGACAACTACCATGAATATCGAAGTCACCTGTGTCTCGACGTAACACTGTATTGAATCTCACTATCGCCCTCACATTCCAGAGGAAAAAAATTATTCTCATGAGCCTGTCCTATCCAGACACCTTACTGAACCCCTACCCCTAATCCACGCACTGACTCCTGGATCTAGACATCATGGGCACCATAGACATAACCAACACCTCACAATAAACCTGTCGCTTAATGTCACCCTCGCCCTCACATTACAGCGGCACACTAACATGAATCAAACCCTATCACCCATGTACAACTTCCCAAACACCGAACAGTAACCCTAGCCCCGACTCATGGTAAAGACTTCGAGCGTGAATGTCAACGTCACCCTTGTGTCACTGTAACTTTGGCATTCAATCACGCTGACTCCCTCACATCAGAACCGAGTACTGAATACAAACAGAACCCTATACTGCCTGTACACCCTACCGAATATTTAATGATAACCCTCACTCTGCCCATGGACCTGGCATATCAGGGACATCCCCGACAACCCCCCTGTTCAACATAAAGCTGTCACTCAATCTCGCCATCACCCTCATATCAGAGACAGAACCTCACTTTAAAATTAGCACTGTTCTTCACATACACATTACCGAACATTTAACCCTAACCCTAGACTTCTACTATGGACGGGAACCATCAGAATGCTTTAGGGGTCAGCCCCACAAAATCGTAAACCTGAGACCCAATCACGCACTCACCCTCACATTACAGACGGACCCTAATTCGAAACAAAACATTATCACCAACGTGCACCTTCACAAACACCGAACCCTAACCCTAACGCTGGTCCCTGGGACTGACACCTCACGGTCAACAGCGACAACCCCGACAGCTCACCGTACACCTATCACTCATTCTCGCCCTCAACCTCACATCAGAGCCAGATTCTCACTGAAATCGTAGTGCTATCCTGCCATTATGCATTACCAAACACTTTAACCTAACCCGAGCCCTGGATTCTGCACCCGATCCATCAGAATACCTTTATTGTCAACCCCATAAAATAGTAAATGTGAGACCCAATATCGCCCTCAAACTCAGATCAGAGTCAGAACCTCACTGTAGCCAAAGCACGGTCCTTCACTTACCCTTTACCGAATACAGAAACCTAACCCTAGCACTGACACATGGACTTGACCGTCATGGTGAACACCGACATCACCCAGAGCTCACCATAAACATGTTACTCAATCTCGCCTTAATCCCCACATTGAAGGCAGATCCAGATTGTAATTGTAGAGGTATTCTGCCCATAAGCAATACCATACACTTAAACCTAACCCTCGCCCAGGACTCGGCACCGGGTTCCTCAGAACACTTTTAGGGTGAGGCCACAAAAGGGTAAACCATAGAGCCTATTTGGAACTCACCCTCACATCAGGGATGTTTCCTAACTCTAACCGAAACCGTATCCACCGCGGACACATTCCCACATAGCGAACCCTAACCCTAGCCTTGAATGTTGGAACCGACCACTACCATGAATACCGAAGTCACCTGTGTGTCAACGTAACACTGTCTTTGAATCTCACTATCGCCCTCACATTACAGAGGAAAACAAAATGTACTCATGAGCCTGTCCTATCCAGACACCTTACTGAACCGCTACCCCTAAACCACGCACTGACTCCTGAATATGAACATCACGGTCAACATAGACCTCACCAACACCTCACCATAAACCTGTCGCTCACTCTCACGCTCGCCCTCACATTACAGCGGTACACTAACATGAATCAAACCCTATCACCCATGTAAATCTTCCCAAACACCGAACACTAACCCTAGGCCCCAGTCTTGGAAAAGACTTCGAGCATGAATGTCAACGTCACCCTTGTGTCACTGTAACATTGGCACTCAATCACGCTGACTCCCTTACATCAGAACCGAGTACTGAATACAAATAGAACCCTATACTGATTGTACAACCTTCCGAATATTTAACGCTAACACTCATTCTGTCCCTGGACCTGGCGCATCAGGGTCATCTACGACAAACCCCCCCCCGTTCAACATAAACCTGTCACTCAATCTCGCCATCACCCTCATATAAGGGACAGAACCTCACTTTAAATATAGCACTGATCTGCACATACCCGTTGCCGAACATTTAACCCTAACCCTAGACTTCTACTATTGACGGGACCCATCAGAATGCTTTAAGGGTCAGCCCCACAAAATCGTAAACCTGAGACCCAATCTCGGACTCACCCTCACATTACAGACGGACACTAACTCGAACCTAAACCTTATCACCAACGTACACCTTCCCAAACACCGAACCCTAACCCTAACCCTGGTCTCTGGGACTGACACCTCACGGTCAACAGCGACAACCCCGAAAGCTCACCATACACCCATCATTCATTCTCGCTCCCACCCTCACATCAGTGGCAGATTCTCACTTTAATAATTGTGCTAAACTTCCCATATGCATTAACAAACACTTAAACCTAACCCTAGCCCTGGATTCTTCACCTGATCCATCAGAATACCTTTATTGTCAGCCCCACAAAATAGTAAATGTGAGACCCAATATCGCCCTCAAACTCAGATGAGAGTCAGAACCTCACTGTAGCCGAAGCACGGTCCTTCACTTACCCTTTACCAAATACAGAAACCTAACCCTAGCACTGACACATGGACTTGACCGTCATGGTGATCATCGACATCACCCACAGCTCACCATAAACATGTTACTCAATCTCGAATTAACCCTATCATGGAAGGCAGATCCAGATTCTAATTGTAGAGGTATTCTGCCCATAAGCAATACCAAACACTTAAACCAGCCCTCGCCCAGGACTCGGCACCGGGTTCCTCAGAACACTTTTAGGGTAAGGCCACAAAAGGGTAAACCTGAGATCCTATTTGGAACTCACCCTCACATCAGGGATGTTTCCTAACTCTAACCAAAACCGTATCACCCGCGGACACATTCCCACATACCGATCCCGAACCCTAGCCCTTAATGTTGGACCCGACAACTACCATGAATATCGAAGTCACCTGTGTCTCGACGTAACACTGTATTGAATCTCACTATCGCCCTCACATTCCAGAGGAAAAAAATTATTCTCATGAGCCTGTCCTATCCAGACACCTTACTGAACCCCTACCCCTAATCCACGCACTGACTCCTGGATCTAGACATCATGGGCACCATAGACATAACCAACACCTCACAATAAACCTGTCGCTTAATGTCACCCTCGCCCTCACATTACAGCGGCACACTAACATGAATCAAACCCTATCACCCATGTACAACTTCCCAAACACCGAACAGTAACCCTAGCCCCGACTCATGGAAAAGACTTCGAGCGTGAATGTCAACGTCACCCTTGTGTCACTGTAACTTTGGCATTCAATCACGCTGACTCCCTCACATCAGAACCGAGTACTGAATACAAACAGAACCCTATACTGCCTGTACACCCTACCGAATATTTAATGATAACCCTCACTCTGCCCATGGACCTGGCACATCAGGGACATCTCCGACAACCCCCCTGTTCAACATAAAGCTGTCACTCAATCTCGCCATCACCCTCATATCAGAGACAGAACCTCACTTTAAAATTAGCACTGTTCTTCACATACACATTACCGAACATTTAACCCTAACCCTAGACTTCTACTATGGACGCGAACCATCAGAATGCTTTAGGGGTCAGCCCCACAAAATCGTAAACCTGAGACCCAATCACGCACTCACCCTCACATTACAGACGGACCCTAATTCGAAACAAAACATTATCACCAACGTGCACCTTCACAAACACCGAACCCTAACCCTAACGCTGGTCCCTGGGACTGACACCTCACGGTCAACAGCGACAACCCCGACAGCTCACCGTACACCTATCACTCATTCTCGCCCTCAACCTCACATCAGAGCCAGATTCTCACTGAAATCGTAGTGCTATCCTGCCATTATGCATTACCAAACACTTTAACCTAACCCGAGCCCTGGATTCTGCACCCGATCCATCAGAATACCTTTATTGTCAACCCCACAAAATAGTAAATGTGAGACCCAATATCGCCCTCAAACTCAGATCAGAGTCAGAACCTCACTGTAGCCGAAGCACGGTCCTTCACTTACCCTTTACCGAATACAGAAACCTAACCCTAGCACTGACACATGGACTTGACCGTCATGGTGAACACCGACATCACCCAGAGCTCACCATAAACATGTTACTCAATCTCGCCTTAATCCCCACATTGAAGGCAGATCCAGATTGTAATTGTAGAGGTATTCTGCCCATAAGCAATACCATACACTTAAACCTAACCCTCGCCCAGGACTCGGCACCGGGTTCCTCAGAACACTTTTAGGGTAAGGCCACAAAAGGGTAAACCTGAGACCCTATTTGGAACTCACCCTCACATAAGGGATGTTTCCTAACTCTAACCGAAACCGTATCCACCGCGGACACATTCCCACATAGCGAACCCTAACCCTAGCCCTGAATGTTGGAACCGACCACTACCATGAATACCGAAGTCACCTGTGTGTCAACGTAACACTGTCTTTGAATCTCACTATCGCCCTCACATTACAGAGGAAAACAAAATGTACTCATGAGCCTGTCCTATCCAGACACCTTACTGAACCCCTACCCCTAAACCACGCACTGACTCCTGAATATGAACATCACGGTCAACATAGACCTCACCAACACCTCACCATAAACCTGTCGCTCAATCTCACCCTCGCCCTCACATTACAGCGGTACACTAACATGAATCAACCCCTATCACCCATGTACATCTTCCCAAACACCGAACAGTAACCCTAGCCTCAACTCATGGAAAAGACTTCGAGCATGAATGTCAACGTCACCCTTGTGTCACTGTAACATTGGCATTCAATCACGCTGTCTCCCTCACATCAGAACCGAGTACTGAATACAAACAGAACCCTATACTGATTGTACACCCTTCCGAATATTTAACGCTAACACTCATTCTGTCCCTGGACCTGGCGCATCAGGGTCATCTACGACAAACCCCCCCCCGTTCAACATAAACCTGTCACTCAATCTGGCCATCACCCTCATATCAGGGAAAGAACCTCACTTTAAATATAGCACTGTTCTGCACATACCCTTTGCCGAACATTTAACCCTAACCCTAGACTTCTACTATTGACGGGACCCATCAGAATGCTTTAAGGGTCAGCCCCACAAAATCGTAAACCTGAGACCCAATCTCGGACTCACCCTCACATTACAGACGGACACTAACTCGAACCAAAACCTTATCACCAACGTACACCTTCCCAAACACCGAACCCTAACCCTAACCCTGGTCCCTGGGACTGACACCTCACGGTCAACAGCGACAACCCCGAAAGCTCACCATACACCCATCATTCATTCTCGCTCCCACCCTCACATCAGTGGCAGATTCTCACTTTAATAATTGTGCTAAACTTCCCATATGCATTAACAAACACTTTAACCTAACCCTAGCCCTGGATTCTTCACCTGATCCATCAGAATACCTTTATTGTCAGCCCCACAAAATAGTAAATGTGAGACCCAATATCGCCCTCAAACTCAGATGAGAGTCAGAACCTCACGGTAGCCGAAGCACGGTCCTCCACTTACCCTTTACCAAATACAGAAACCTAACACTAGCACTGACACATGGACTTGACCGTCATGGTGAACATCGACATCACCCACAGCTCACCATAAACATGTTACTCAATCTCGCCTTAACCCTCACATTGAAGGCAGATCCAGATTCAAATTGTAGAGGTATTCTACCCATAAGCAATACCATACACTTAAACCTAACCCTCACCCAGGACTCGGCACCGGGTTCCTCAGAACACTTTTAGGGTAAGGCCACAAAAGGGTAAACCTGAGATCCTATTTGGATCTCACCCTCACATCAGGGATGTTTCCTAACTCTAACCGAAACCGTATCCACCGCGTAGATATTCCCACATACCGAACCCTAACCCTAGCCCTGTATATTGGAACCGACAACTACCATGAATACCGAAGTCACCTGTGTGTCAACGTAACACTGTCTTTGAATCTCACTATCGCCCTCACATTACAGAGGAAAACAAAATGTACTCATGAGCCTATCCTATCCAGACACCTTACTGAACCCCTACACCTAAATCACGCACTGAGTCCTGAATATGAACATCACGGTCAACATAGCCCTCACCAACACCTCACCATAAACCTGTCGCTCACTCTCACCCTCGCCCTCACATTACAGCGGTACACTAACATGAATCAAACCCTATCACCCATGTAAAACTTCCCAAACACCGAACAGTAACCCTAGGCCCGACTCTTGGAAAAGACTTCGAGCATGAATTTCAACGTCACCCTTGTGTCACTGTAACATTGGCACTCAATCACGCTGACTCCCTTACATCAGAACCGAGTACTGAATACAAATAGAACCCTATACTGATTGTACACCCTTCCGAATATTTAACGCTAACCCTCACTCTGCCCATGGACCTGGCACATCAGGGTCATCTTCAACAAACCCCCGCCGTACAACATAAACCTGTCACTCAATCTCGCCATCACCCTCATATCAGGGACAGAACCTCACTTTAAAAATAGCACTGTTCTGCACATACCCGTTACCGAACATTTAACCCTAACCCTAGACTTCTACTATTGACGGGACCCATCAGAATGCTTTAAGGGTCAGCCCCACAAAATCGTAAACCTGAGACCCAATCTCGGACTCACCCTCACATTACAGACGGACACTAACTCGAACCTAAACCTTATCACCAACGTACACCTTCCCAAACACCGAACCCTAACCCTAACCCTGGTCTCTGGGACTGACACCTCACGGTCAACAGCGACAACCCCGAAAGCTCACCATACACCCACCATTCATTCTCGCTCCCACCCTCACATCAGTGGCAGATTCTCACTTTAATAATTGTGCTAAACTTCCCATATGCATTAACAAACACTTAAACCTAACCCTAGCCCTGGATTCTTCACCTGATCCATCAGAATACCTTTATTGTCAGCCCCACAAAATAGTAAATGTGAGACCCAATATCGCCCTCAAACTCAGATGAGAGTCAGAACCTCACTGTAGCCGAAGCACGGTCCTTCACTTACCCTTTACCAAATACAGAAACCTAACCCTAGCACTGACACATGGACTTGACCGTCATGGTGATCATCGACATCACCCACAGCTCACCATAAACATGTTACTCAATCTCGAATTAACCCTATCATGGAAGGCAGATCCAGATTCTAATTGTAGAGGTATTCTGCCCATAAGCAATACCAAACACTTAAACCAGCCCTCGCCCAGGACTCGGCACCGGGTTCCTCAGAACACTTTTAGGGTAAGGCCACAAAAGGGTAAACCTGAGATCCTATTTGGAACTCACCCTCACATCAGGGATGTTTCCTAACTCTAACCAAAACCGTATCACCCGCGGACACATTCCCACATACCGATCCCGAACCCTAGCCCTTAATGTTGGACCCGACAACTACCATGAATATCGAAGTCACCTGTGTCTCGACGTAACACTGTATTGAATCTCACTATCGCCCTCACATTCCAGAGGAAAAAAATTATTCTCATGAGCCTGTCCTATCCAGACACCTTACTGAACCCCTACCCCTAATCCACGCACTGACTCCTGGATCTAGACATCATGGGCACCATAGACATAACCAACACCTCACAATAAACCTGTCGCTTAATGTCACCCTCGCCCTCACATTACAGCGGCACACTAACATGAATCAAACCCTATCACCCATGTACAACTTCCCAAACACCGAACAGTAACCCTAGCCCCGACTCATGGTAAAGACTTCGAGCGTGAATGTCAACGTCACCCTTGTGTCACTGTAACTTTGGCATTCAATCACGCTGACTCCCTCACATCAGAACCGAGTACTGAATACAAACAGAACCCTATACTGCCTGTACACCCTACCGAATATTTAATGATAACCCTCACTCTGCCCATGGACCTGGCATATCAGGGACATCCCCGACAACCCCCCTGTTCAACATAAAGCTGTCACTCAATCTCGCCATCACCCTCATATCAGAGACAGAACCTCACTTTAAAATTAGCACTGTTCTTCACATACACATTACCGAACATTTAACCCTAACCCTAGACTTCTACTATGGACGGGAACCATCAGAATGCTTTAGGGGTCAGCCCCACAAAATCGTAAACCTGAGACCCAATCACGCACTCACCCTCACATTACAGACGGACCCTAATTCGAAACAAAACATTATCACCAACGTGCACCTTCACAAACACCGAACCCTAACCCTAACGCTGGTCCCTGGGACTGACACCTCACGGTCAACAGCGACAACCCCGACAGCTCACCGTACACCTATCACTCATTCTCGCCCTCAACCTCACATCAGAGCCAGATTCTCACTGAAATCGTAGTGCTATCCTGCCATTATGCATTACCAAACACTTTAACCTAACCCGAGCCCTGGATTCTGCACCCGATCCATCAGAATACCTTTATTGTCAACCCCATAAAATAGTAAATGTGAGACCCAATATCGCCCTCAAACTCAGATCAGAGTCAGAACCTCACTGTAGCCAAAGCACGGTCCTTCACTTACCCTTTACCGAATACAGAAACCTAACCCTAGCACTGACACATGGACTTGACCGTCATGGTGAACACCGACATCACCCAGAGCTCACCATAAACATGTTACTCAATCTCGCCTTAATCCCCACATTGAAGGCAGATCCAGATTGTAATTGTAGAGGTATTCTGCCCATAAGCAATACCATACACTTAAACCTAACCCTCGCCCAGGACTCGGCACCGGGTTCCTCAGAACACTTTTAGGGTGAGGCCACAAAAGGGTAAACCATAGAGCCTATTTGGAACTCACCCTCACATCAGGGATGTTTCCTAACTCTAACCGAAACCGTATCCACCGCGGACACATTCCCACATAGCGAACCCTAACCCTAGCCTTGAATGTTGGAACCGACCACTACCATGAATACCGAAGTCACCTGTGTGTCAACGTAACACTGTCTTTGAATCTCACTATCGCCCTCACATTACAGAGGAAAACAAAATGTACTCATGAGCCTGTCCTATCCAGACACCTTACTGAACCGCTACCCCTAAACCACGCACTGACTCCTGAATATGAACATCACGGTCAACATAGACCTCACCAACACCTCACCATAAACCTGTCGCTCACTCTCACGCTCGCCCTCACATTACAGCGGTACACTAACATGAATCAAACCCTATCACCCATGTAAATCTTCCCAAACACCGAACACTAACCCTAGGCCCCAGTCTTGGAAAAGACTTCGAGCATGAATGTCAACGTCACCCTTGTGTCACTGTAACATTGGCACTCAATCACGCTGACTCCCTTACATCAGAACCGAGTACTGAATACAAATAGAACCCTATACTGATTGTACAACCTTCCGAATATTTAACGCTAACACTCATTCTGTCCCTGGACCTGGCGCATCAGGGTCATCTACGACAAACCCCCCCCCGTTCAACATAAACCTGTCACTCAATCTCGCCATCACCCTCATATAAGGGACAGAACCTCACTTTAAATATAGCACTGATCTGCACATACCCGTTGCCGAACATTTAACCCTAACCCTAGACTTCTACTATTGACGGGACCCATCAGAATGCTTTAAGGGTCAGCCCCACAAAATCGTAAACCTGAGACCCAATCTCGGACTCACCCTCACATTACAGACGGACACTAACTCGAACCTAAACCTTATCACCAACGTACACCTTCCCAAACACCGAACCCTAACCCTAACCCTGGTCTCTGGGACTGACACCTCACGGTCAACAGCGACAACCCCGAAAGCTCACCATACACCCATCATTCATTCTCGCTCCCACCCTCACATCAGTGGCAGATTCTCACTTTAATAATTGTGCTAAACTTCCCATATGCATTAACAAACACTTAAACCTAACCCTAGCCCTGGATTCTTCACCTGATCCATCAGAATACCTTTATTGTCAGCCCCACAAAATAGTAAATGTGAGACCCAATATCGCCCTCAAACTCAGATGAGAGTCAGAACCTCACTGTAGCCGAAGCACGGTCCTTCACTTACCCTTTACCAAATACAGAAACCTAACCCTAGCACTGACACATGGACTTGACCGTCATGGTGATCATCGACATCACCCACAGCTCACCATAAACATGTTACTCAATCTCGAATTAACCCTATCATGGAAGGCAGATCCAGATTCTAATTGTAGAGGTATTCTGCCCATAAGCAATACCAAACACTTAAACCAGCCCTCGCCCAGGACTCGGCACCGGGTTCCTCAGAACACTTTTAGGGTAAGGCCACAAAAGGGTAAACCTGAGATCCTATTTGGAACTCACCCTCACATCAGGGATGTTTCCTAACTCTAACCAAAACCGTATCACCCGCGGACACATTCCCACATACCGATCCCGAACCCTAGCCCTTAATGTTGGACCCGACAACTACCATGAATATCGAAGTCACCTGTGTCTCGACGTAACACTGTATTGAATCTCACTATCGCCCTCACATTCCAGAGGAAAAAAATTATTCTCATGAGCCTGTCCTATCCAGACACCTTACTGAACCCCTACCCCTAATCCACGCACTGACTCCTGGATCTAGACATCATGGGCACCATAGACATAACCAACACCTCACAATAAACCTGTCGCTTAATGTCACCCTCGCCCTCACATTACAGCGGCACACTAACATGAATCAAACCCTATCACCCATGTACAACTTCCCAAACACCGAACAGTAACCCTAGCCCCGACTCATGGAAAAGACTTCGAGCGTGAATGTCAACGTCACCCTTGTGTCACTGTAACTTTGGCATTCAATCACGCTGACTCCCTCACATCAGAACCGAGTACTGAATACAAACAGAACCCTATACTGCCTGTACACCCTACCGAATATTTAATGATAACCCTCACTCTGCCCATGGACCTGGCACATCAGGGACATCTCCGACAACCCCCCTGTTCAACATAAAGCTGTCACTCAATCTCGCCATCACCCTCATATCAGAGACAGAACCTCACTTTAAAATTAGCACTGTTCTTCACATACACATTACCGAACATTTAACCCTAACCCTAGACTTCTACTATGGACGGGAACCATCAGAATGCTTTAGGGGTCAGCCCCACAAAATCGTAAACCTGAGACCCAATCACGCACTCACCCTCACATTACAGACGGACCCTAATTCGAAACAAAACATTATCACCAACGTGCACCTTCACAAACACCGAACCCTAACCCTAACGCTGGTCCCTGGGACTGACACCTCACGGTCAACAGCGACAACCCCGACAGCTCACCGTACACCTATCACTCATTCTCGCCCTCAACCTCACATCAGAGCCAGATTCTCACTGAAATCGTAGTGCTATCCTGCCATTATGCATTACCAAACACTTTAACCTAACCCGAGCCCTGGATTCTGCACCCGATCCATCAGAATACCTTTATTGTCAACCCCACAAAATAGTAAATGTGAGACCCAATATCGCCCTCAAACTCAGATCAGAGTCAGAACCTCACTGTAGCCGAAGCACGGTCCTTCACTTACCCTTTACCGAATACAGAAACCTAACCCTAGCACTGACACATGGACTTGACCGTCATGGTGAACACCGACATCACCCACAGCTCACCATAAACATGTTACTCAATCTCGCCTTAATCCCCACATTGAAGGCAGATCCAGATTGTAATTGTAGAGGTATTCTGCCCATAAGCAATACCATACACTTAAACCTAACCCTCGCCCAGGACTCGGCACCGGGTTCCTCAGAACACTTTTAGGGTAAGGCCACAAAAGGGTAAACCTGAGACCCTATTTGGAACTCACCCTCACATAAGGGATGTTTCCTAACTCTAACCGAAACCGTATCCACCGCGGACACATTCCCACATAGCGAACCCTAACCCTAGCCCTGAATGTTGGAACCGACCACTACCATGAATACCGAAGTCACCTGTGTGTCAACGTAACACTGTCTTTGAATCTCACTATCGCCCTCACATTACAGAGGAAAACAAAATGTACTCATGAGCCTGTCCTATCCAGACACCTTACTGAACCCCTACCCCTAAACCACGCACTGACTCCTGAATATGAACATCACGGTCAACATAGACCTCACCAACACCTCACCATAAACCTGTCGCTCAATCTCACCCTCGCCCTCACATTACAGCGGTACACTAACATGAATCAACCCCTATCACCCATGTACATCTTCCCAAACACCGAACAGTAACCCTAGCCTCAACTCATGGAAAAGACTTCGAGCATGAATGTCAACGTCACCCTTGTGTCACTGTAACATTGGCATTCAATCACGCTGTCTCCCTCACATCAGAACCGAGTACTGAATACAAACAGAACCCTATACTGATTGTACACCCTTCCGAATATTTAACGCTAACACTCATTCTGTCCCTGGACCTGGCGCATCAGGGTCATCTACGACAAACCCCCCCCCGTTCAACATAAACCTGTCACTCAATCTGGCCATCACCCTCATATCAGGGAAAGAACCTCACTTTAAATATAGCACTGTTCTGCACATACCCTTTGCCGAACATTTAACCCTAACCCTAGACTTCTACTATTGACGGGACCCATCAGAATGCTTTAAGGGTCAGCCCCACAAAATCGTAAACCTGAGACCCAATCTCGGACTCACCCTCACATTACAGACGGTCACTAACTCGAACCAAAACCTTATCACCAACGTACACCTTCCCAAACACCGAACCCTAACCCTAACCCTGGTCCCTGGGACTGACACCTCACGGTCAACAGCGACAACCCCGAAAGCTCACCATACACCCATCATTCATTCTCGCTCCCACCCTCACATCAGTGGCAGATTCTCACTTTAATAATTGTGCTAAACTTCCCATATGCATTAACAAACACTTTAACCTAACCCTAGCCCTGGATTCTTCACCTGATCCATCAGAATACCTTTATTGTCAGCCCCACAAAATAGTAAATGTGAGACCCAATATCGCCCTCAAACTCAGATGAGAGTCAGAACCTCACGGTAGCCGAAGCACGGTCCTCCACTTACCCTTTACCAAATACAGAAACCTAACACTAGCACTGACACATGGACTTGACCGTCATGGTGAACATCGACATCACCCACAGCTCACCATAAACATGTTACTCAATCTCGCCTTAACCCTCACATTGAAGGCAGATCCAGATTCAAATTGTAGAGGTATTCTACCCATAAGCAATACCATACACTTAAACCTAACCCTCACCCAGGACTCGGCACCGGGTTCCTCAGAACACTTTTAGGGTAAGGCCACAAAAGGGTAAACCTGAGATCCTATTTGGATCTCACCCTCACATCAGGGATGTTTCCTAACTCTAACCGAAACCGTATCCACCGCGGACATATTCCCACATACCGAACCCTAACCCTAGCCCTGTATATTGGAACCGACAACTACCATGAATACCGAAGTCACCTGTGTGTCAACGTAACACTGTCTTTGAATCTCACTATCGCCCTCACATTACAGAGGAAAACAAAATGTACTCATGAGCCTATCCTATCCAGACACCTTACTGAACCCCTACACCTAAATCACGCACTGAGTCCTGAATATGAACATCACGGTCAACATAGCCCTCACCAACACCTCACCATAAACCTGTCGCTCACTCTCACCCTCGCCCTCACATTACAGCGGTACACTAACATGAATCAAACCCTATCACCCATGTAAAACTTCCCAAACACCGAACAGTAACCCTAGGCCCGACTCTTGGAAAAGACTTCGAGCATGAATTTCAACGTCACCCTTGTGTCACTGTAACATTGGCACTCAATCACGCTGACTCCCTTACATCAGAACCGAGTACTGAATACAAATAGAACCCTATACTGATTGTACACCCTTCCGAATATTTAACGCTAACCCTCACTCTGCCCATGGACCTGGCACATCAGGGTCATCTTCAACAAACCCCCGCCGTACAACATAAACCTGTCACTCAATCTCGCCATCACCCTCATATCAGGGACAGAACCTCACTTTAAAAATAGCACTGTTCTGCACATACCCGTTACCGAACATTTAACCCTAACCCTAGACTTCTACTATTGACGGGACCCATCAGAATGCTTTAAGGGTCAGCCCCACAAAATCGTAAACCTGAGACCCAATCTCGGACTCACCCTCACATTACAGACGGACACTAACTCGAACCTAAACCTTATCACCAACGTACACCTTCCCAAACACCGAACCCTAACCCTAACCCTGGTCCCTGGGACTGACACCTCACGGTCAACAGCGACAACCCCGAAAGCTCACCATACACCCATCATTCATTCTCGCTCCCACCCTCACATCAGTGGCAGATTCTCACTTTAATAATTGTGCTAAACTTCCCATATGCATTAACAAACACTTAAACCTAACCCTAGCCCTGGATTCTTCACCTGATCCATCAGAATACCTTTATTGTCAGCCCCACAAAATAGTAAATGTGAGACCCAATATCGCCCTCAAACTCAGATGAGAGTCAGAACCTCACTGTAGCCGAAGCACGGTCCTTCACTTACCCTTTACCAAATACAGAAACCTAACCCTAGCACTGACACATGGACTTGACCGTCATGGTGATCATCGACATCACCCACAGCTCACCATAAACATGTTACTCAATCTCGAATTAACCCTATCATGGAAGGCAGATCCAGATTCTAATTGTAGAGGTATTCTGCCCATAAGCAATACCAAACACTTAAACCAGCCCTCGCCCAGGACTCGGCACCGGGTTCCTCAGAACACTTTTAGGGTAAGGCCACAAAAGGGTAAACCTGAGATCCTATTTGGAACTCACCCTCACATCAGGGATGTTTCCTAACTCTAACCAAAACCGTATCACCCGCGGACACATTCCCACATACCGATCCCGAACCCTAGCCCTTAATGTTGGACCCGACAACTACCATGAATATCGAAGTCACCTGTGTCTCGACGTAACACTGTATTGAATCTCACTATCGCCCTCACATTCCAGAGGAAAAAAATTATTCTCATGAGCCTGTCCTATCCAGACACCTTACTGAACCCCTACCCCTAATCCACGCACTGACTCCTGGATCTAGACATCATGGGCACCATAGACATAACCAACACCTCACAATAAACATGTCGCTTAATGTCACCCTCGCCCTCACATTACAGCGGCACACTAACATGAATCAAACCCTATCACCCATGTACAACTTCCCAAACACCGAACAGTAACCCTAGCCCCGACTCATGGTAAAGACTTCGAGCGTGAATGTCAACGTCACCCTTGTGTCACTGTAACTTTGGCATTCAATCACGCTGACTCCCTCACATCAGAACCGAGTACTGAATACAAACAGAACCCTATACTGCCTGTACACCCTACCGAATATTTAATGATAACCCTCACTCTGCCCATGGACCTGGCATATCAGGGACATCCCCGACAACCCCCCTGTTCAACATAAAGCTGTCACTCAATCTCGCCATCACCCTCATATCAGAGACAGAACCTCACTTTAAAATTAGCACTGTTCTTCACATACACATTACCGAACATTTAACCCTAACCCTAGACTTCTACTATGGACGGGAACCATCAGAATGCTTTAGGGGTCAGCCCCACAAAATCGTAAACCTGAGACCCAATCACGCACTCACCCTCACATTACAGACGGACCCTAATTCGAAACAAAACATTATCACCAACGTGCACCTTCACAAACACCGAACCCTAACCCTAACGCTGGTCCCTGGGACTGACACCTCACGGTCAACAGCGACAACCCCGACAGCTCACCGTACACCTATCACTCATTCTCGCCCTCAACCTCACATCAGAGCCAGATTCTCACTGAAATCGTAGTGCTATCCTGCCATTATGCATTACCAAACACTTTAACCTAACCCGAGCCCTGGATTCTGCACCCGATCCATCAGAATACCTTTATTGTCAACCCCATAAAATAGTAAATGTGAGACCCAATATCGCCCTCAAACTCAGATCAGAGTCAGAACCTCACTGTAGCCAAAGCACGGTCCTTCACTTACCCTTTACCGAATACAGAAACCTAACCCTAGCACTGACACATGGACTTGACCGTCATGGTGAACACCGACATCACCCAGAGCTCACCATAAACATGTTACTCAATCTCGCCTTAATCCCCACATTGAAGGCAGATCCAGATTGTAATTGTAGAGGTATTCTGCCCATAAGCAATACCATACACTTAAACCTAACCCTCGCCCAGGACTCGGCACCGGGTTCCTCAGAACACTTTTAGGGTGAGGCCACAAAAGGGTAAACCATAGAGCCTATTTGGAACTCACCCTCACATCAGGGATGTTTCCTAACTCTAACCGAAACCGTATCCACCGCGGACACATTCCCACATAGCGAACCCTAACCCTAGCCTTGAATGTTGGAACCGACCACTACCATGAATACCGAAGTCACCTGTGTGTCAACGTAACACTGTCTTTGAATCTCACTATCGCCCTCACATTACAGAGGAAAACAAAATGTACTCATGAGCCTGTCCTATCCAGACACCTTACTGAACCGCTACCCCTAAACCACGCACTGACTCCTGAATATGAACATCACGGTCAACATAGACCTCACCAACACCTCACCATAAACCTGTCGCTCACTCTCACGCTCGCCCTCACATTACAGCGGTACACTAACATGAATCAAACCCTATCACCCATGTAAATCTTCCCAAACACCGAACACTAACCCTAGGCCCCAGTCTTGGAAAAGACTTCGAGCATGAATGTCAACGTCACCCTTGTGTCACTGTAACATTGGCACTCAATCACGCTGACTCCCTTACATCAGAACCGAGTACTGAATACAAATAGAACCCTATACTGATTGTACAACCTTCCGAATATTTAACGCTAACACTCATTCTGTCCCTGGACCTGGCGCATCAGGGTCATCTACGACAAACCCCCCCCCGTTCAACATAAACCTGTCACTCAATCTCGCCATCACCCTCATATAAGGGACAGAACCTCACTTTAAATATAGCACTGATCTGCACATACCCGTTGCCGAACATTTAACCCTAACCCTAGACTTCTACTATTGACGGGACCCATCAGAATGCTTTAAGGGTCAGCCCCACAAAATCGTAAACCTGAGACCCAATCTCGGACTCACCCTCACATTACAGACGGACACTAACTCGAACCTAAACCTTATCACCAACGTACACCTTCCCAAACACCGAACCCTAACCCTAACCCTGGTCTCTGGGACTGACACCTCACGGTCAAGAGCGACAACCCCGAAAGCTCACCATACACCCATCATTCATTCTCGCTCCCACCCTCACATCAGTGGCAGATTCTCACTTTAATAATTGTGCTAAACTTCCCATATGCATTAACAAACACTTAAACCTAACCCTAGCCCTGGATTCTTCACCTGATCCATCAGAATACCTTTATTGTCAGCCCCACAAAATAGTAAATGTGAGACCCAATATCGCCCTCAAACTCAGATGAGAGTCAGAACCTCACTGTAGCCGAAGCACGGTCCTTCACTTACCCTTTACCAAATACAGAAACCTAACCCTAGCACTGACACATGGACTTGACCGTCATGGTGATCATCGACATCACCCACAGCTCACCATAAACATGTTACTCAATCTCAAATTAACCCTATCATGGAAGGCAGATCCAGATTCTAATTGTAGAGGTATTCTGCCCATAAGCAATACCAAACACTTAAACCAGCCCTCGCCCAGGACTCGGCACCGGGTTCCTCAGAACACTTTTAGGGTAAGGCCACAAAAGGGTAAACCTGAGATCCTATTTGGAACTCACCCTCACATCAGGGATGTTTCCTAACTCTAACCAAAACCGTATCACCCGCGGACACATTCCCACATACCGATCCCGAACCCTAGCCCTTAATGTTGGACCCGACAACTACCATGAATATCGAAGTCACCTGTGTCTCGACGTAACACTGTATTGAATCTCACTATCGCCCTCACATTCCAGAGGAAAAAAATTATTCTCATGAGCCTGTCCTATCCAGACACCTTACTGAACCCCTACCCCTAATCCACGCACTGACTCCTGGATCTAGACATCATGGGCACCATAGACATAACCAACACCTCACAATAAACCTGTCGCTTAATGTCACCCTCGCCCTCACATTACAGCGGCACACTAACATGAATCAAACCCTATCACCCATGTACAACTTCCCAAACACCGAACAGTAACCCTAGCCCCGACTCATGGAAAAGACTTCGAGCGTGAATGTCAACGTCACCCTTGTGTCACTGTAACTTTGGCATTCAATCACGCTGACTCCCTCACATCAGAACCGAGTACTGAATACAAACAGAACCCTATACTGCCTGTACACCCTACCGAATATTTAATGATAACCCTCACTCTGCCCATGGACCTGGCACATCAGGGACATCTCCGACAACCCCCCTGTTCAACATAAAGCTGTCACTCAATCTCGCCATCACCCTCATATCAGAGACAGAACCTCACTTTAAAATTAGCACTGTTCTTCACATACACATTACCGAACATTTAACCCTAACCCTAGACTTCTACTATGGACGCGAACCATCAGAATGCTTTAGGGGTCAGCCCCACAAAATCGTAAACCTGAGACCCAATCACGCACTCACCCTCACATTACAGACGGACCCTAATTCGAAACAAAACATTATCACCAACGTGCACCTTCACAAACACCGAACCCTAACCCTAACGCTGGTCCCTGGGACTGACACCTCACGGTCAACAGCGACAACCCCGACAGCTCACCGTACACCTATCACTCATTCTCGCCCTCAACCTCACATCAGAGCCAGATTCTCACTGAAATCGTAGTGCTATCCTGCCATTATGCATTACCAAACACTTTAACCTAACCCGAGCCCTGGATTCTGCACCCGATCCATCAGAATACCTTTATTGTCAACCCCACAAAATAGTAAATGTGAGACCCAATATCGCCCTCAAACTCAGATCAGAGTCAGAACCTCACTGTAGCCGAAGCACGGTCCTTCACTTACCCTTTACCGAATACAGAAACCTAACCCTAGCACTGACACATGGACTTGACCGTCATGGTGAACACCGACATCACCCAGAGCTCACCATAAACATGTTACTCAATCTCGCCTTAATCCCCACATTGAAGGCAGATCCAGATTGTAATTGTAGAGGTATTCTGCCCATAAGCAATACCATACACTTAAACCTAACCCTCGCCCAGGACTCGGCACCGGGTTCCTCAGAACACTTTTAGGGTAAGGCCACAAAAGGGTAAACCTGAGACCCTATTTGGAACTCACCCTCACATAAGGGATGTTTCCTAACTCTAACCGAAACCGTATCCACCGCGGACACATTCCCACATAGCGAACCCTAACCCTAGCCCTGAATGTTGGAACCGACCACTACCATGAATACCGAAGTCACCTGTGTGTCAACGTAACACTGTCTTTGAATCTCACTATCGCCCTCACATTACAGAGGAAAACAAAATGTACTCATGAGCCTGTCCTATCCAGACACCTTACTGAACCCCTACCCCTAAACCACGCACTGACTCCTGAATATGAACATCACGGTCAACATAGACCTCACCAACACCTCACCATAAACCTGTCGCTCAATCTCACACTCGCCCTCACATTACAGCGGTACACTAACATGAATCAACCCCTATCACCCATGTACATCTTCCCAAACACCGAACAGTAACCCTAGCCTCAACTCATGGAAAAGACTTCGAGCATGAATGTCAACGTCACCCTTGTGTCACTGTAACATTGGCATTCAATCACGCTGTCTCCCTCACATCAGAACCGAGTACTGAATACAAACAGAACCCTATACTGATTGTACACCCTTCCGAATATTTAACGCTAACACTCATTCTGTCCCTGGACCTGGCGCATCAGGGTCATCTACGACAAACCCCCCCCCGTTCAACATAAACCTGTCACTCAATCTGGCCATCACCCTCATATCAGGGAAAGAACCTCACTTTAAATATAGCACTGTTCTGCACATACCCTTTGCCGAACATTTAACCCTAACCCTAGACTTCTACTATTGACGGGACCCATCAGAATGCTTTAAGGGTCAGCCCCACAAAATCGTAAACCTGAGACCCAATCTCGGACTCACCCTCACATTACAGACGGACACTAACTCGAACCAAAACCTTATCACCAACGTACACCTTCCCAAACACCGAACCCTAACCCTAACCCTGGTCCCTGGGACTGACACCTCACGGTCAACAGCGACAACCCCGAAAGCTCACCATACACCCATCATTCATTCTCGCTCCCACCCTCACATCAGTGGCAGATTCTCACTTTAATAATTGTGCTAAACTTCCCATATGCATTAACAAACACTTTAACCTAACCCTAGCCCTGGATTCTTCACCTGATCCATCAGAATACCTTTATTGTCAGCCCCACAAAATAGTAAATGTGAGACCCAATATCGCCCTCAAACTCAGATGAGAGTCAGAACCTCACGGTAGCCGAAGCACGGTCCTCCACTTACCCTTTACCAAATACAGAAACCTAACACTAGCACTGACACATGGACTTGACCGTCATGGTGAACATCGACATCACCCACAGCTCACCATAAACATGTTACTCAATCTCGCCTTAACCCTCACATTGAAGGCAGATCCAGATTCAAATTGTAGAGGTATTCTACCCATAAGCAATACCATACACTTAAACCTAACCCTCACCCAGGACTCGGCACCGGGTTCCTCAGAACACTTTTAGGGTAAGGCCACAAAAGGGTAAACCTGAGATCCTATTTGGATCTCACCCTCACATCAGGGATGTTTCCTAACTCTAACCGAAACCGTATCCACCGCGTAGATATTCCCACATACCGAACCCTAACCCTAGCCCTGTATATTGGAACCGACAACTACCATGAATACCGAAGTCACCTGTGTGTCAACGTAACACTGTCTTTGAATCTCACTATCGCCCTCACATTACAGAGGAAAACAAAATGTACTCATGAGCCTATCCTATCCAGACACCTTACTGAACCCCTACACCTAAATCACGCACTGAGTCCTGAATATGAACATCACGGTCAACATAGCCCTCACCAACACCTCACCATAAACCTGTCGCTCACTCTCACCCTCGCCCTCACATTACAGCGGTACACTAACATGAATCAAACCCTATCACCCATGTAAAACTTCCCAAACACCGAACAGTAACCCTAGGCCCGACTCTTGGAAAAGACTTCGAGCATGAATTTCAACGTCACCCTTGTGTCACTGTAACATTGGCACTCAATCACGCTGACTCCCTTACATCAGAACCGAGTACTGAATACAAATAGAACCCTATACTGATTGTACACCCTTCCGAATATTTAACGCTAACCCTCACTCTGCCCATGGACCTGGCACATCAGGGTCATCTTCAACAAACCCCCGCCGTACAACATAAACCTGTCACTCAATCTCGCCATCACCCTCATATCAGGGACAGAACCTCACTTTAAAAATAGCACTGTTCTGCACATACCCGTTACCGAACATTTAACCCTAACCCTAGACTTCTACTATTGACGGGACCCATCAGAATGCTTTAAGGGTCAGCCCCACAAAATCGTAAACCTGAGACCCAATCTCGGACTCACCCTCACATTACAGACGGACACTAACTCGAACCTAAACCTTATCACCAACGTACACCTTCCCAAACACCGAACCCTAACCCTAACCCTGGTCTCTGGGACTGACACCTCACGGTCAACAGCGACAACCCCGAAAGCTCACCATACACCCACCATTCATTCTCGCTCCCACCCTCACATCAGTGGCAGATTCTCACTTTAATAATTGTGCTAAACTTCCCATATGCATTAACAAACACTTAAACCTAACCCTAGCCCTGGATTCTTCACCTGATCCATCAGAATACCTTTATTGTCAGCCCCACAAAATAGTAAATGTGAGACCCAATATCGCCCTCAAACTCAGATGAGAGTCAGAACCTCACTGTAGCCGAAGCACGGTCCTTCACTTACCCTTTACCAAATACAGAAACCTAACCCTAGCACTGACACATGGACTTGACCGTCATGGTGATCATCGACATCACCCACAGCTCACCATAAACATGTTACTCAATCTCGAATTAACCCTATCATGGAAGGCAGATCCAGATTCTAATTGTAGAGGTATTCTGCCCATAAGCAATACCAAACACTTAAACCAGCCCTCGCCCAGGACTCGGCACCGGGTTCCTCAGAACACTTTTAGGGTAAGGCCACAAAAGGGTAAACCTGAGATCCTATTTGGAACTCACCCTCACATCAGGGATGTTTCCTAACTCTAACCAAAACCGTATCACCCGCGGACACATTCCCACATACCGATCCCGAACCCTAGCCCTTAATGTTGGACCCGACAACTACCATGAATATCGAAGTCACCTGTGTCTCGACGTAACACTGTATTGAATCTCACTATCGCCCTCACATTCCAGAGGAAAAAAATTATTCTCATGAGCCTGTCCTATCCAGACACCTTACTGAACCCCTACCCCTAATCCACGCACTGACTCCTGGATCTAGACATCATGGGCACCATAGACATAACCAACACCTCACAATAAACCTGTCGCTTAATGTCACCCTCGCCCTCACATTACAGCGGCACACTAACATGAATCAAACCCTATCACCCATGTACAACTTCCCAAACACCGAACAGTAACCCTAGCCCCGACTCATGGAAAAGACTTCGAGCGTGAATGTCAACGTCACCCTTGTGTCACTGTAACTTTGGCATTCAATCACGCTGACTCCCTCACATCAGAACCGAGTACTGAATACAAACAGAACCCTATACTGCCTGTACACCCTACCGAATATTTAATGATAACCCTCACTCTGCCCATGGACCTGGCACATCAGGGACATCTCCGACAACCCCCCTGTTCAACATAAAGCTGTCACTCAATCTCGCCATCACCCTCATATCAGAGACAGAACCTCACTTTAAAATTAGCACTGTTCTTCACATACACATTACCGAACATTTAACCCTAACCCTAGACTTCTACTATGGACGCGAACCATCAGAATGCTTTAGGGGTCAGCCCCACAAAATCGTAAACCTGAGACCCAATCACGCACTCACCCTCACATTACAGACGGACCCTAATTCGAAACAAAACATTATCACCAACGTGCACCTTCACAAACACCGAACCCTAACCCTAACGCTGGTCCCTGGGACTGACACCTCACGGTCAACAGCGAAAACCCCGACAGCTCACCGTACACCTATCACTCATTCTCGCCCTCAACCTCACATCAGAGCCAGATTCTCACTGAAATCGTAGTGCTATCCTGCCATTATGCATTACCAAACACTTTAACCTAACCCGAGCCCTGGATTCTGCACCCGATCCATCAGAATACCTTTATTGTCAACCCCACAAAATAGTAAATGTGAGACCCAATATCGCCCTCAAAATCAGATCAGAGTCAGAACCTCACTGTAGCCGAAGCACGGTCCTTCACTTACCCTTTACCGAATACAGAAACCTAACCCTAGCACTGACACATGGACTTGACCGTCATGGTGAACACCGACATCACCCAGAGCTCACCATAAACATGTTACTCAATCTCGCCTTAATCCCCACATTGAAGGCAGATCCAGATTGTAATTGTAGAGGTATTCTGCCCATAAGCAATACCATACACTTAAACCTAACCCTCACCCAGGACTTGGCACCGGGTTCCTCAGAACACTTTTAGGGTAAGGCCACATAAGGGTAAACCTGAGATCCTATTTGGAACTCACCCTCACATCAGGGATGTTTCCTAACTCTAACCGAAACCGTATCCACCGCGGACACATTCCCACATAGCGAACCCTAACCCTTGCCCTGAATGTTGGAACCGACCACTACCATGAATACCGAAGTCACCTGTGTGTCAACGTAACACTGTCTTTGAATCTCACTATCGCCCTCACATTACAGAGGAAAACAAAATGTACTCATGAGCCTATCCTATCCAGACACCTTACTGAACCCCTACCCCTAAACCATGCACTGACTCCTGAATATGAACATCACGGTCAACATAGACCTCACCAACACCTCACCATAAACCTGTCGCTCAATCTCACCCTCGCCCTCACATTACAGCGGTACACTAAAATGAATCAACCCCTATCACACATGTACATCTTCCCAAACATCGAACAGTAACCCTAGCCCCAACTCATGGAAAAGACTTCTAGCCTGAATGTCAACGTCACCCTTGTGTCACTGTAACATTGGCATTCAATCACGCTGTCTCCCTCACATCAGAACCGAGTACTGAATACAAACAGAACCCTATACTGATTGTACACCCTTCCGAATATTTAACGCTAACACTCATTCTGTCCCTGGACCTGGCGCATCAGGGTCATCTACGACAAACCCCCCCCGTTCAACATAAACCTGCCACTCAAACTCGCCATCACCCTCATATCAGGGAAAGAACCTCACTTTAAATATAGCACTGTTCTGCACATACACGTTGCCGAACATTTAACCCTAACCCTAGACTTCTACTATTGACGGGACCCATCAGAATGCTTTAAGGGTCAGCCCCACAAAATCGTAAACCTGAGACCCAATCTCGGACTCACCCTCACATTACAGACGGACACTAACTCGAACCAAAATCTTATCACCAACGTACACCTTCCCAAGCACCGAACCCTAACCCTAACCCTGGTCCCTGGGACTGACACCTCACGGTCAACAGCGACAACCCCGAAAGCTCACCATACACCTATCTTTCATTCTCGCTCCCACCCTCACATCAGTGGCAGATTCTCACTTTAATAATTGTGCTAAAATTACCATATGCATTAACAAACACTTAAACCTAACCCTAGCCCTGGATTCTTCACCTGATCCATCAGAATACCTTTATTGTCAGCCCCACAAAATAGTAAATGTGAGACCCAATATCGCCCTCAAACTCAGATGAGAGTCAGAACCTCACGGTAGCCGAAGCACGGTCCTCCTCTTACCCTTTACCAAATACAGAAACCTAACACTAGCACTGACACATGGACTTGACCGTCATGGTGAACATCGACATCACCCACAGCTCACCATAAACATGTTACTCAATCTCGCCTTAACCCTCACATTGAAGGCAGATCCAGATTCAAATTGTAGAGGTATTCTACCCATAAGCAATACCATACACTTAAACCTAACCCTCGCCCAGGACTCGGCACCGGGTTCCTCAGAACACTTTTAGGGTAAGGCCACAAAAGGGTAAACCTGAGATCCTATTTGGATCTCACCCTCACATCAGGGATGTTTCCTAACTCTAACCGAAACCGTATCCACCGCGGACATATTCCCACATACCGAACCCTAACCCTAGCCCTGTATATTGGAACCGACAACTACCATGAATACCGAAGTCACCTGTGTGTCAACGTAACACTGTCTTTGAATCTCACTATCGCCCTCACATTACAGAGGAAAACAAAATGTACTCATGAGCCTATCCTATCCAGACACCTTACTGAACCCCTACACCTAAATCACGCACTGAGTCCTGAATATGAACATCACGGTCAACATAGCCCTCACCAACACCTCACCATAAACCTGTCGCTCACTCTCACCCTCGCCCTCACATTACAGCGGTACACTAACATGAATCAAACCCTATCACCCATGTAAAACTTCCCAAACACCGAACAGTAACCCTAGGCCCGACTCTTGGAAAAGACTTCGAGCTTGAATGTCAACGTCACCCTTGTGTCTCTGTAACATTGGCACTCAATCACGCTGACTCCCTTACATCAGAACCGAGTACTGAATACAAATAGAACCCTATACTGATTGTACACCCTTCCGAATATTTAACGCTAACCCTCACTCTGCCCATGGACCTGGCACATCAGGGTCATCTTCAACAAACCCCCGCCGTACAACATAAACCTGTCACTCAATCTCGCCATCACCCTCATATCAGGGACAGAACCTCACTTTAAAAATAGCACTGTTCTGCACATACCCGTTACCGAACATTTAACCCTAACCCTAGACTTCTACTATTGACGGGACCCATCAGAATGCTTTAAGGGTCAGCCCCACAAAATCGTAAACCTGAGACCCAATCTCGGACTCACCCTCACATTACAGACGGACACTAACTCGAACCTAAACCTTATCACCAACGTACACCTTCCCAAACACCGAACCCTAACCCTAACCCTGGTCCCTGGGACTGACACCTCATGGTCAACAGCGACAACCCCGAAAGCTCACCATACACCTATCATTCATTCTCGCTCCCACCCTCACATCAGTGGCAGATTCTCACTTTAATAATTGTGCTAAACTTCCCATATGCATTAACAAACACTTAAACCTAACCCTAGCCCTGGATTCTTCACCTGATCCATCAGAATACCTTTATTGTCAGCCCCACAAAATAGTAAATGTGAGACCCAATATCGCCCTCAAACTCAGATGAGAGTCAGAACCTCACTGTAGCCGAAGCACGGTCCTTCACTTACCCTTTACCAAATACAGAAACCTAACCCTAGCACTGACACATGGACTTGACCGTCATGGTGATCATCGACATCACCCACAGCTCACCATAAACATGTTACTCAATCTCGAATTAACCCTATCATGGAAGGCAGATCCAGATTCTAATTGTAGAGGTATTCTGCCCATAAGCAATACCAAACACTTATACCAGCCCTCGCCCAGGACTCGGCACCGGGTTCCTCAGAACACTTTTAGGGTAAGGCCACAAAAGGGTAAACCTGAGATCCTATTTGGAACTCACCCTCACATCAGGGATGTTTCCTAACTCTAACCAAAACCATATCACCCGCGGACACATTCCCACATACCGATCCCGAACCCTAGCCCTTAATGTTGGACCCGACAACTACCATGAATATCGAAGTCACCTGTGTCTCGACGTAACACTGTATTGAATCTCACTATCGCCCTCACATTCCAGAGGAAAAAAATTATTCTCATGAGCCTGTCCTATCCAGACACCTTACTGAACCCCTACCCCTAATCCACGCACTGACTCCTGGATCTAGACATCATGGGCACCATAGACATAACCAACACCTCACAATAAACCTGTCACTTAATGTCACCCTCGCCCTCACATTACAGCGGCACACTAACATGAATCAAACCCTATCACCCATGTACAACTTCCCAAACACCGAACAGTAACCCTAGCCCCGACTCATGGAAAAGACTTCGAGCGTGAATGTCAACGTCACCCTTGTGTCACTGTAACTTTGGCATTCAATCACGCTGACTCCCTCACATCAGAACCGAGTACTGAATACAAACAGAACCCTATACTGCCTGTACACCCTACCGAATATTTAATGATAACCCTCACTCTGCCCATGGACCTGGCACATCAGGGACATCTCCGACAACCCCCCTGTTCAACATAAAGCTGTCACTCAATCTCGCCATCACCCTCATATCAGAGACAGAACCTCACTTTAAAATTAGCACTGTTCTTCACATACACATTACCGAACATTTAACCCTAACCCTAGACTTCTACTATGGACGGGAACCATCAGAATGCTTTAGGGGTCAGCCCCACAAAATCGTAAACCTGAGACCAAATCACGCACTCACCCTCACATTACAGACGGACCCTAATTCGAAACAAAACATTATCACCAACGTGCACCTTCACAAACACCGAACCCTAACCCTAACGCTGGTCCCTGGGACTGACACCTCACGGTCAACAGCGACAACCCCGACAGCTCACCGTACACCTATCACTCATTCTCGCCCTCAACCTCACATCAGAGCCAGATTCTCACTGAAATCGTAGTGCTATCCTGCCATTATGCATACCAAACACTTTAACCTAACCCGAGCCCTGGATTCTGCACCCGATCCATCAGAATACCTTTATTGTCAACCCCACAAAATAGTAAATGTGAGACCCAATATCGCCCTCAAACTCAGATCAGAGTCAGAACCTCACTGTAGCCGAAGCACGGTCCTTCACTTACCCTTTACCGAATACAGAAACCTAACCCTAGCACTGACACATGGACTTGACCGTCATGGTGAACACTGACATCACCCACAGCTCACCATAAACATGTTACTCAATCTCGCCTTAATCCCCACATTGAAGGCAGATCCAGATTGTAATTGTAGAGGTATTCTGCCCATAAGCAATACCATACACTTAAACCTAACCCTCGCCCAGGACTCGGCACCGGGTTCCTCAGAACACTTTTAGGGTAAGGCCACAAAAGGGTAAACCTGAGACCCTATTTGGAACTCACCCTCACATAAGGGATGTTTCCTAACTCTAACCGAAACCGTATCCACCGCGGACACATTCCCACATAGCGAACCCTAACCCTAGCCCTGAATGTTGGAACCGACCACTACCATGAATACCGAAGTCACCTGTGTGTCAACGTAACACTGTCTTTGAATCTCACTATCGCCCTCACATTACAGAGGAAAACAAAATGTACTCATGAGCCTGTAGTATCCAGACACCTTACTGAACCCCTACCCCTAAACCACGCACTGACTCCTGAATATGAACATCACGGTCAACATAGACCTCACCAACACCTCACCATAAACCTGTCGCTCAATCTCACCCTCGCCCTCACATTACAGCGGTACACTAACATGAATCAACCCCTATCACCCATGTACATCTTCCCAAACACCGAACAGTAACCCTAGCCTCAACTCATGGAAAAGACTTCGAGCATGAATGTCAACGTCACCCTTGTGTCACTGTAACATTGGCATTCAATCACGCTGTCTCCCTCACATCAGAACCGAGTACTGAATACAAACAGAACCCTATACTGATTGTACACCCTTCCGAATATTTAACGCTAACACTCATTCTGTCCCTGGACCTGGCGCATCAGGGTCATCTACGACAAACCCCCCCCCGTTCAACATAAACCTGTCACTCAATCTGGCCATCACCCTCATATCAGGGAAAGAACCTCACTTTAAATATAGCACTGTTCTGCACATACCCTTTGCCGAACATTTAACCCTAACCCTAGACTTCTACTATTGACGGGACCCATCAGAATGCTTTAAGGGTCAGCCCCACAAAATCGTAAACCTGAGACCCAATCTCGGACTCACCCTCACATTACAGACGGACACTAACTCGAACCAAAACCTTATCACCAACGTACACCTTCCCAAACACCGAACCCTAACCCTAACCCTGGTCCCTGGGACTGACACCTCACGGTCAACAGCGACAACCCCGAAAGCTCACCATACACCCATCATTCATTCTCGCTCCCACCCTCACATCAGTGGCAGATTCTCACTTTAATAATTGTGCTAAACTTCCCATATGCATTAACAAACACTTTAACCTAACCCTAGCCCTGGATTCTTCACCTGATCCATCAGAATACCTTTATTGTCAGCCCCACAAAATAGTAAATGTGAGACCCAATATCGCCCTCAAACTCAGATGAGAGTCAGAACCTCACGGTAGCCGAAGCACGGTCCTCCACTTACCCTTTACCAAATATAGAAACCTAACACTAGCACTGACACATGGACTTGACCGTCATGGTGAACATCGATATCACCCACAGCTCACCATAAACATGTTACTCAATCTCGCCTTAACCCTCACATTGAAGGCAGATCCAGATTCAAATTGTAGAGGTATTCTACCCATAAGCAATACCATACACTTAAACCTAACCCTCGCCCAGGACTCGGCACCGGGTTCCTCAGAACACTTTTAGGGTAAGGCCACAAAAGGGTAAACCTGAGATCCTATTTGGATCTCACCCTCACATCAGGGATGTTTCCTAACTCTAACCGAAACCGTATCCACTGCGTAGATATTCCCACATACCGAACCCTAACCCTAGCCCTGTATATTGGAACCGACAACTACCATGAATACCGAAGTCACCTGTGTGTCAACGTAACACTGTCTTTGAATCTCACTATCGCCCTCACATTACAGAGGAAAACAAAATGTACTCATGAGCCTATCCTATCCAGACACCTTACTGAACCCCTACACCTAAATCACGCACTGAGTCCTGAATATGAACATCACGGTCAACATAGCCCTCACCAACACCTCACCATAAACCTGTCGCTCACTCTCACCCTCGCCCTCACATTACAGCGGTACACTAACATGAATCAAACCCTATCACCCATGTAAAACTTCCCAAACACCGAACAGTAACCCTAGGCCCGACTCTTGGAAAAGACTTCGAGCATGAATTTCAACGTCACCCTTGTGTCACTGTAACATTGGCACTCAATCACGCTGACTCCCTTACATCAGAACCGAGTACTGAATACAAATAGAACCCTATACTGATTGTACACCCTTCCGAATATTTAACGCTAACCCTCACTCTGCCCATGGACCTGGCACATCAGGGTCATCTTCAACAAACCCCCGCCGTACAACATAAACCTGTCACTCAATCTCGCCATCACCCTCATATCAGGGACAGAACCTCACTTTAAAAATAGCACTGTTCTGCACATACCCGTTACCGAACATTTAACCCTAACCCTAGACTTCTACTATTGACGGGACCCATCAGAATGCTTTAAGGGTCAGCCCCACAAAATCGTAAACCTGAGACCCAATCTCGGACTCACCCTCACATTACAGACGGACACTAACTCGAACCTAAACCTTATCACCAACGTACACCTTCCCAAACACCGAACCCTAACCCTAACCCTGGTCTCTGGGACTGACACCTCACGGTCAACAGCGACAACCCCGAAAGCTCACCATACACCCATCATTCATTCTCGCTCCCACCCTCACATCAGTGGCAGATTCTCACTTTAATAATTGTGCTAAACTTCCCATATGCATTAACAAACACTTTAACCTAACCCTAGCCCTGGATTCTTCACCTGATCCATCAGAATACCTTTATTGTCAGCCCCACAAAATAGTAAATGTGAGACCCAATATCGCCCTCAAACTCAGATGAGAGTCAGAACCTCACGGTAGCCGAAGCACGGTCCTCCTCTTACCCTTTACCAAATACAGAAACCTAACACTAGCACTGACACATGGACTTGACCGTCATGGTGAACATCGACATCACCCACAGCTCACCATAAACATGTTACTCAATCTCGCCTTAACCCTCACATTGAAGGCAGATCCAGATTCAAATTGTAGAGGTATTCTACCCATAAGCAATACCATACACTTAAACCTAACCCTCGCCCAGGACTCGGCACCGGGTTCCTCAGAACACTTTTAGGGTAAGGCCACAAAAGGGTAAACCTGAGATCCTATTTGGATCTCACCCTCACATCAGGGATGTTTCCTAACTCTAACCGAAACCGTATCCACCGCGGACATATTCCCACATACCGAACCCTAACCCTAGCCCTGTATATTGGAACCGACAACTACCATGAATACCGAAGTCACCTGTGTGTCAACGTAACACTGTCTTTGAATCTCACTATCGCCCTCACATTACAGAGGAAAACAAAATGTACTCATGAGCCTATCCTATCCAGACACCTTACTGAACCCCTACACCTAAATCACGCACTGAGTCCTGAATATGAACATCACGGTCAACATAGCCCTCACCAACACCTCACCATAAACCTGTCGCTCACTCTCACCCTCGCCCTCACATTACAGCGGTACACTAACATGAATCAAACCCTATCACCCATGTAAAACTTCCCAAACACCGAACAGTAACCCTAGGCCCGACTCTTGGAAAAGACTTCGAGCTTGAATGTCAACGTCACCCTTGTGTCTCTGTAACATTGGCACTCAATCACGCTGACTCCCTTACATCAGAACCGAGTACTGAATACAAATAGAACCCTATACTGATTGTACACCCTTCCGAATATTTAACGCTAACCCTCACTCTGCCCATGGACCTGGCACATCAGGGTCATCTTCAACAAACCCCCCCCGTACAACATAAACCTGTCACTCAATCTCGCCATCACCCTCATATCAGGGACAGAACCTCACTTTAAAAATAGCACTGTTCTGCACATACCCGTTACCGAACATTTAACCCTAACCCTAGACTTCTACTATTGACGGGACCCATCAGAATGCTTTAAGGGTCAGCCCCACAAAATCGTAAACCTGAGACCCAATCTCGGACTCACCCTCACATTACAGACGGACACTAACTCGAACCTAAACCTTATCACCAACGTACACCTTCCCAAACACCGAACCCTAACCCTAACCCTGGTCCCTGGGACTGACACCTCATGGTCAACAGCGACAACCCCGAAAGCTCACCATACACCTATCATTCATTCTCGCTCCCACCCTCACATCAGTGGCAGATTCTCACTTTAATAATTGTGCTAAACTTCCCATATGCATTAACAAACACTTAAACCTAACCCTAGCCCTGGATTCTTCACCTGATCCATCAGAATACCTTTATTGTCAGCCCCACAAAATAGTAAATGTGAGACCCAATATCGCCCTCAAACTCAGATGAGAGTCAGAACCTCACTGTAGCCGAAGCACGGTCCTTCACTTACCCTTTACCAAATACAGAAACCTAACCCTAGCACTGACACATGGACTTGACCGTCATGGTGATCATCGACATCACCCACAGCTCACCATAAACATGTTACTCAATCTCGAATTAACCCTATCATGGAAGGCAGATCCAGATTCTAATTGTAGAGGTATTCTGCCCATAAGCAATACCAAACACTTAAACCAGCCCTCGCCCAGGACTCGGCACCGGGTTCCTCAGAACACTTTTAGGGTAAGGCCACAAAAGGGTAAACCTGAGATCCTATTTGGAACTCACCCTCACATCAGGGATGTTTCCTAACTCTAACCAAAACCGTATCACCCGCGGACACATTCCCACATACCGATCCCGAACCCTAGCCCTTAATGTTGGACCCGACAACTACCATGAATATCGAAGTCACCTGTGTCTCGACGTAACACTGTATTGAATCTCACTATCGCCCTCACATTCCAGAGGAAAAAAATTATTCTCATGAGCCTGTCCTATCCAGACACCTTACTGAACCCCTACCCCTAATCCACGCACTGACTCCTGGATCTAGACATCATGGGCACCATAGACATAACCAACACCTCACAATAAACCTGTCGCTTAATGTCACCCTCGCCCTCACATTACAGCGGCACACTAACATGAATCAAACCCTATCACCCATGTACAACTTCCCAAACACCGAACAGTAACCCTAGCCCCGACTCATGGAAAAGACTTCGAGCGTGAATGTCAACGTCACCCTTGTGTCACTGTAACTTTGGCATTCAATCACGCTGACTCCCTCACATCAGAACCGAGTACTGAATACAAACAGAACCCTATACTGCCTGTACACCCTACCGAATATTTAATGATAACCCTCACTCTGCCCATGGACCTGGCACATCAGGGACATCTCCGACAACCCCCCTGTTCAACATAAAGCTGTCACTCAATCTCGCCATCACCCTCATATCAGAGACAGAACCTCACTTTAAAATTAGCACTGTTCTTCACATACACATTACCGAACATTTAACCCTAACCCTAGACTTCTACTATGTACGGGAACCATCAGAATGCTTTAGGGGTCAGCCCCACAAAATCGTAAACCTGAGACCAAATCACGCACTCACCCTCACATTACAGACGGACCCTAATTCGAAACAAAACATTATCACCAACGTGCACCTTCACAAACACCGAACCCTAACCCTAACGCTGGTCCCTGGGACTGACACCTCACGGTCAACAGCGACAACCCCGACAGCTCACCGTACACCTATCACTCATTCTCGCCCTCAACCTCACATCAGAGCCAGATTCTCACTGAAATCGTAGTGCTATCCTGCCATTATGCATACCAAACACTTTAACCTAACCCGAGCCCTGGATTCTGCACCCGATCCATCAGAATACCTTTATTGTCAACCCCACAAAATAGTAAATGTGAGACCCAATATCGCCCTCAAACTCAGATCAGAGTCAGAACCTCACTGTAGCCGAAGCACGGTCCTTCACTTACCCTTTACCGAATACAGAAACCTAACCCTAGCACTGACACATGGACTTGACCGTCATGGTGAACATCGACATCACCCACAGCTCACCATAAACATGTTACTCAATCTCGCCTTAATCCCCACATTGAAGGCAGATCCAGATTGTAATTGTAGAGGTATTCTGCCCATAAGCAATACCATACACTTAAACCTAACCCTCGCCCAGGACTCGGCACCGGGTTCCTCAGAACACTTTTAGGGTAAGGCCACAAAAGGGTAAACCTGAGACCCTATTTGGAACTCACCCTCACATAAGGGATGTTTCCTAACTCTAACCGAAACCGTATCCACCGCGGACACATTCCCACATAGCGAACCCTAACCCTAGCCCTGAATGTTGGAACCGACCACTACCATGAATACCGAAGTCACCTGTGTGTCAACGTAACACTGTCTTTGAATCTCACTATCGCCCTCACATTACAGAGGAAAACAAAATGTACTCATGAGCCTGTCCTATCCAGACACCTTACTGAACCCCTACCCCTAAACCACGCACTGACTCCTGAATATGAACATCACGGTCAACATAGACCTCACCAACACCTCACCATAAACCTGTCGCTCAATCTCACCCTCGCCCTCACATTACAGCGGTACACTAACATGAATCAACCCCTATCACCCATGTACATCTTCCCAAACACCGAACAGTAACCCTAGCCTCAACTCATGGAAAAGACTTCGAGCATGAATGTCAACGTCACCCTTGTGTCACTGTAACATTGGCATTCAATCACGCTGTCTCCCTCACATCAGAACCGAGTACTGAATACAAACAGAACCCTATACTGATTGTACACCCTTCCGAATATTTAACGCTAACACTCATTCTGTCCCTGGACCTGGCGCATCAGGGTCATCTACGACAAACCCCCCCCGTTCAACATAAACCTGTCACTCAATCTCGCCATCACCCTCATATCAGGGAAAGAACCTCACTTTAAATATAGCACTGTTCTGCACATACCCTTTGCCGAACATTTAACCCTAACCCTAGACTTCTACTATTGACGGGACCCATCAGAATGCTTTAAGGGTCAGCCCCACAAAATCGTAAACCTGAGACCCAATCTCGGACTCACCCTCACATTACAGACGGACACTAACTCGAACCAAAACCTTATCACCAACGTACACCTTCCCAAACACCGAACCCTAACCCTAACCCTGGTCCCTGGGACTGACACCTCACGGTCAACAGCGACAACCCCGAAAGCTCACCATACACCCATCATTCATTCTCGCTCCCACCCTCACATCAGTGGCAGATTCTCACTTTAATAATTGTGCTAAACTTCCCATATGCATTAACAAACACTTTAACCTAACCCTAGCCCTGGATTCTTCACCTGATCCATCAGAATACCTTTATTGTCAGCCCCACAAAATAGTAAATGTGAGACCCAATATCGCCCTCAAACTCAGATGAGAGTCAGAACCTCACGGTAGCCGAAGCACGGTCCTCCACTTACCCTTTACCAAATATAGAAACCTAACACTAGCACTGACACATGGACTTGACCGTCATGGTGAACATCGACATCACCCACAGCTCACCATAAACATGTTACTCAATCTCGCCTTAACCCTCACATTGAAGGCAGATCCAGATTCAAATTGTAGAGGTATTCTACCCATAAGCAATACCATACACTTAAACCTAACCCTCGCCCAGGACTCGGCACCGGGTTCCTCAGAACACTTTTAGGGTAAGGCCACAAAAGGGTAAACCTGAGATCCTATTTGGATCTCACCCTCACATCAGGGATGTTTCCTAACTCTAACCGAAACCGTATCCACCGCGGACATATTCCCACATACCGAACCCTAACCCTAGCCCTGTATATTGGAACCGACAACTACCATGAATACCGAAGTCACCTGTGTGTCAACGTAACACTGTCTTTGAATCTCACTATCGCCCTCACATTACAGAGGAAAACAAAATGTACTCATGAGCCTATCCTATCCAGACACCTTACTGAACCCCTACACCTAAATCACGCACTGAGTCCTGAATATGAACATCACGGTCAACATAGCCCTCACCAACACCTCACCATAAACCTGTCGCTCACTCTCACCCTCGCCCTCACATTACAGCGGTACACTAACATGAATCAAACCCTATCACCCATGTAAAACTTCCCAAACACCGAACAGTAACCCTAGGCCCGACTCTTGGAAAAGACTTCGAGCATGAATTTCAACGTCACCCTTGTGTCACTGTAACATTGGCACTCAATCACGCTGACTCCCTTACATCAGAACCGAGTACTGAATACAAATAGAACCCTATACTGATTGTACACCCTTCCGAATATTTAACGCTATCCCTCACTCTGCCCATGGACCTGGCACATCAGGGTCATCTTCAACAAACCCCCGCCGTACAACATAAACCTGTCACTCAATCTCGCCATCACCCTCATATCAGGGACAGAACCTCACTTTAAAAATAGCACTGTTCTGCACATACCCGTTACCGAACATTTAACCCTAACCCTAGACTTCTACTATTGACGGGACCCATCAGAATGCTTTAAGGGTCAGCCCCACAAAATCGTAAACCTGAGACCCAATCTCGGACTCACCCTCACATTACAGACGGACACTAACTCGAACCTAAACCTTATCACCAACGTACACCTTCCCAAACACCGAACCCTAACCCTAACCCTGGTCCCTGGGACTGACACCTCATGGTCAACAGCGACAACCCCGAAAGCTCACCATACACCTATCATTCATTCTCGCTCCCACCCTCACATCAGTGGCAGATTCTCACTTTAATAATTGTGCTAAACTTCCCATATGCATTAACAAACACTTAAACCTAACCCTAGCCCTGGATTCTTCACCTGATCCATCAGAATACCTTTATTGTCAGCCCCACAAAATAGTAAATGTGAGACCCAATATCGCCCTCAAACTCAGATGAGAGTCAGAACCTCACTGTAGCCGAAGCACGGTCCTTCACTTACCCTTTACCAAATACAGAAACCTAACCCTAGCACTGACACATGGACTTGACCGTCATGGTGATCATCGACATCACCCACAGCTCACCATAAACATGTTACTCAATCTCGAATTAACCCTATCATGGAAGGCAGATCCAGATTCTAATTGTAGAGGTATTCTGCCCATAAGCAATACCAAACACTTATACCAGCCCTCGCCCAGGACTCGGCACCGGGTTCCTCAGAACACTTTTAGGGTAAGGCCACAAAAGGGTAAACCTGAGATCCTATTTGGAACTCACCCTCACATCAGGGATGTTTCCTAACTCTAACCAAAACCGTATCACCCGCGGACACATTCCCACATACCGATCCCGAACCCTAGCCCTTAATGTTGGACCCGACAACTACCATGAATATCGAAGTCACCTGTGTCTCGACGTAACACTGTATTGAATCTCACTATCGCCCTCACATTCCAGAGGAAAAAAATTATTCTCATGAGCCTGTCCTATCCAGACACCTTACTGAACCCCTACCCCTAATCCACGCACTGACTCCTGGATCTAGACATCATGGGCACCATAGACATAACCAACACCTCACAATAAACCTGTCGCTTAATGTCACCCTCGCCCTCACATTACAGCGGCACACTAACATGAATCAAACCCTATCACCCATGTACAACTTCCCAAACACCGAACAGTAACCCTAGCCCCGACTCATGGAAAAGACTTCGAGCGTGAATGTCAACGTCACCCTTGTGTCACTGTAACTTTGGCATTCAATCACGCTGACTCCCTCACATCAGAACCGAGTACTGAATACAAACAGAACCCTATACTGCCTGTACACCCTACCGAATATTTAATGATAACCCTCACTCTGCCCATGGACCTGGCACATCAGGGACATCTCCGACAACCCCCCTGTTCAACATAAAGCTGTCACTCAATCTCGCCATCACCCTCATATCAGAGACAGAACCTCACTTTAAAATTAGCACTGTTCTTCACATACACATTACCGAACATTTAACCCTAACCCTAGACTTCTACTATGGACGGGAACCATCAGAATGCTTTAGGGGTCAGCCCCACAAAATCGTAAACCTGAGACCAAATCACGCACTCACCCTCACATTACAGACGGACCCTAATTCGAAACAAAACATTATCACCAACGTGCACCTTCACAAACACCGAACACTAACCCTAACGCTGGTCCCTGGGACTGACACCTCACGGTCAACAGCGACAACCCCGACAGCTCACCGTACACCTATCACTCATTCTCGCCCTCAACCTCACATCAGAGCCAGATTCTCACTGAAATCGTAGTGCTATCCTGCCATTATGCATACCAAACACTTTAACCTAACCCGAGCCCTGGATTCTGCACCCGATCCATCAGAATACCTTTATTGTCAACCCCACAAAATAGTAAATGTGAGACCCAATATCGCCCTCAAACTCAGATCAGAGTCAGAACCTCACTGTAGCCGAAGCACGGTCCTTCACTTACCCTTTACCGAATACAGAAACCTAACCCTAGCACTGACACATGGACTTGACCGTCATGGTGAACACCGACATCACCCACAGCTCACCATAAACATGTTACTCAATCTCGCCTTAATCCCCACATTGAAGGCAGATCCAGATTGTAATTGTAGAGGTATTCTGCCCATAAGCAATACCATACACTTAAACCTAACCCTCGCCCAGGACTCGGCACCGGGTTCCTCAGAACACTTTTAGGGTAAGGCCACAAAAGGGTAAACCTGAGACCCTATTTGGAACTCACCCTCACATAAGGGATGTTTCCTAACTCTAACCGAAACCGTATCCACCGCGGACACATTCCCACATAGCGAACCCTAACCCTAGCCCTGAATGTTGGAACCGACCACTACCATGAATACCGAAGTCACCTGTGTGTCAACGTAACACTGTCTTTGAATCTCACTATCGCCCTCACATTACAGAGGAAAACAAAATGTACTCATGAGCCTGTCCTATCCAGACACCTTACTGAACCCCTACCCCTAAACCACGCACTGACTCCTGAATATGAACATCACGGTCAACATAGACCTCACCAACACCTCACCATAAACCTGTCGCTCAATCTCACCCTCGCCCTCACATTACAGCGGTACACTAACATGAATCAACCCCTATCACCCATGTACATCTTCCCAAACACCGAAGAGTAACCCTAGCCTCAACTCATGGAAAAGACTTCGAGCATGAATGTCAACGTCACCCTTGTGTCACTGTAACATTGGCATTCAATCACGCTGTCTCCCTCACATCAGAACCGAGTACTGAATACAAACAGAACCCTATACTGATTGTACACCCTTCCGAATATTTAACGCTAACACTCATTCTGTCCCTGGACCTGGCGCATCAGGGTCATCTACGACAAACCCCCCCCGTTCAACATAAACGTGTCACTCAATCTCGCCATCACCCTCATATCAGGGAAAGAACCTCACTTTAAATATAGCACTGTTCTGCACATACCCTTTGCCGAACATTTAACCCTAACCCTAGACTTCTACTATTGACGGGACCCATCAGAATGCTTTAAGGGTCAGCCCCACAAAATCGTAAACCTGAGACCCAATCTCGGACTCACCCTCACATTACAGACGGACACTAACTCGAACCAAAACCTTATCACCAACGTACACCTTCCCAAACACCGAACCCTAACCCTAACCCTGGTCCCTGGGACTGACACCTCACGGTCAACAGCGACAACCCCGAAAGCTCACCATACACCCATCATTCATTCTCGCTCCCACCCTCACATCAGTGGCAGATTCTCACTTTAATAATTGTGCTAAACTTCCCATATGCATTAACAAACACTTTAACCTAACCCTAGCCCTGGATTCTTCACCTGATCCATCAGAATACCTTTATTGTCAGCCCCACAAAATAGTAAATGTGAGACCCAATATCGCCCTCAAACTCAGATGAGAGTCAGAACCTCACGGTAGCCGAAGCACGGTCCTCCACTTACCCTTTACCAAATATAGAAACCTAACACTAGCACTGACACATGGACTTGACCGTCATGGTGAACATCGACATCACCCACAGCTCACCATAAACATGTTACTCAATCTCGCCTTAACCCTCACATTGAAGGCAGATCCAGATTCAAATTGTAGAGGTATTCTACCCATAAGCAATACCATACACTTAAACCTAACCCTCGCCCAGGACTCGGCACCGGGTTCCTCAGAACACTTTTAGGGTAAGGCCACAAAAGGGTAAACCTGAGATCCTATTTGGATCTCACCCTCACATCAGGGATGTTTCCTAACTCTAACCGAAACCGTATCCACCGCGGACATATTCCCACATACCGAACCCTAACCCTAGCCCTGTATATTGGAACCGACAACTACCATGAATACCGAAGTCACCTGTGTGTCAACGTAACACTGTCTTTGAATCTCACTATCGCCCTCACATTACAGAGGAAAACAAAATGTACTCATGAGCCTATCCTATCCAGACACCTTACTGAACCCCTACACCTAAATCACGCACTGAGTCCTGAATATGAACATCACGGTCAACATAGCCCTCACCAACACCTCACCATAAACCTGTCGCTCACTCTCACCCTCGCCCTCACATTACAGCGGTACACTAACATGAATCAAACCCTATCACCCATGTAAAACTTCCCAAACACCGAACAGTAACCCTAGGACCGACTCTTGGAAAAGACTTCGAGCATGAATTTCAACGTCACCCTTGTGTCACTGTAACATTGGCACTCAATCACGCTGACTCCCTTACATCAGAACCGAGTACTGAATACAAATAGAACCCTATACTGATTGTACACCCTTCCGAATATTTAACGCTAACCCTCACTCTGCCCATGGACCTGGCACATCAGGGTCATCTTCAACAAACCCCCCCCGTACAACATAAACCTGTCACTCAATCTCGCCATCACCCTCATATCAGGGACAGAACCTCACTTTAAAAATAGCACTGTTCTGCACATACCCGTTACCGAACATTTAACCCTAACCCTAGACTTCTACTATTGACGGGACCCATCAGAATGCTTTAAGGGTCAGCCCCACAAAATCGTAAACCTGAGACCCAATCTCGGACTCACCCTCACATTACAGACGGACACTAACTCGAACCTAAACCTTATCACCAACGTACACCTTCCCAAACACCGAACCCTAACCCTAACCCTGGTCCCTGGGACTGACACCTCATGGTCAACAGCGACAACCCCGAAAGCTCACCATACACCTATCATTCATTCTCGCTCCCACCCTCACATCAGTGGCAGATTCTCACTTTAATAATTGTGCTAAACTTCCCATATGCATTAACAAACACTTAAACCTAACCCTAGCCCTGGATTCTTCACCTGATCCATCAGAATACCTTTATTGTCAGCCCCACAAAATAGTAAATGTGAGACCCAATATCGCCCTCAAACTCAGATGAGAGTCAGAACCTCACTGTAGCCGAAGCACGGTCCTTCACTTACCCTTTACCAAATACAGAAACCTAACCCTAGCACTGACACATGGACTTGACCGTCATGGTGATCATCGACATCACCCACAGCTCACCATAAACATGTTACTCAATCTCGAATTAACCCTATCATGGAAGGCAGATCCAGATTCTAATTTTAGAGGTATTCTGCCCATAAGCAATACCAAACACTTAAACCAGCCCTCGCCCAGGACTCGGCACCGGGTTCCTCAGAACACTTTTAGGGTAAGGCCACAAAAGGGTAAACCTGAGATCCTATTTGGAACTCACCCTCACATCAGGGATGTTTCCTAACTCTAACCAAAACCGTATCACCCGCGGACACATTCCCACATACCGATCCCGAACCCTAGCCCTTAATGTTGGACCCGACAACTACCATGAATATCGAAGTCACCTGTGTCTCGACGTAACACTGTATTGAATCTCACTATCGCCCTCACATTCCAGAGGAAAAAAATTATTCTCATGAGCCTGTCCTATCCAGACACCTTACTGAACCCCTACCCCTAATCCACGCACTGACTCCTGGATCTAGACATCATGGGCACCATAGACATAACCAACACCTCACAATAAACCTGTCGCTTAATGTCACCCTCGCCCTCACATTACAGCGGCACACTAACATGAATCAAACCCTATCACCCATGTACAACTTCCCAAACACCGAACAGTAACCCTAGCCCCGACTCATGGAAAAGACTTCGAGCGTGAATGTCAACGTCACCCTTGTGTCACTGTAACTTTGGCATTCAATCACGCTGACTCCCTCACATCAGAACCGAGTACTGAATACAAACAGAACCCTATACTGCCTGTACACCCTACCGAATATTTAATGATAACCCTCACTCTGCCCATGGACCTGGCACATCAGGGACATCTCCGACAACCCCCCTGTTCAACATAAAGCTGTCACTCAATCTCGCCATCACCCTCATATCAGAGACAGAACCTCACTTTAAAATTAGCACTGTTCTTCACATACACATTACCGAACATTTAACCCTAACCCTAGACTTCTACTATGTACGGGAACCATCAGAATGCTTTAGGGGTCAGCCCCACAAAATCGTAAACCTGAGACCAAATCACGCACTCACCCTCACATTACAGACGGACCCTAATTCGAAACAAAACATTATCACCAACGTGCACCTTCACAAACACCGAACCCTAACCCTAACGCTGGTCCCTGGGACTGACACCTCACGGTCAACAGCGACAACCCCGACAGCTCACCGTACACCTATCACTCATTCTCGCCCTCAACCTCACATCAGAGCCAGATTCTCACTGAAATCGTAGTGCTATCCTGCCATTATGCATACCAAACACTTTAACCTAACCCGAGCCCTGGATTCTGCACCCGATCCATCAGAATACCTTTATTGTCAACCCCACAAAATAGTAAATGTGAGACCCAATATCGCCCTCAAACTCAGATCAGAGTCAGAACCTCACTGTAGCCGAAGCACGGTCCTTCACTTACCCTTTACCGAATACAGAAACCTAACCCTAGCACTGACACATGGACTTGACCGTCATGGTGAACATCGACATCACCCACAGCTCACCATAAACATGTTACTCAATCTCGCCTTAATCCCCACATTGAAGGCAGATCCAGATTGTAATTGTAGAGGTATTCTGCCCATAAGCAATACCATACACTTAAACCTAACCCTCGCCCAGGACTCGGCACCGGGTTCCTCAGAACACTTTTAGGGTAAGGCCACAAAAGGGTAAACCTGAGACCCTATTTGGAACTCACCCTCACATAAGGGATGTTTCCTAACTCTAACCGAAACCGTATCCACCGCGGACACATTCCCACATAGCGAACCCTAACCCTAGCCCTGAATGTTGGAACCGACCACTACCATGAATACCGAAGTCACCTGTGTGTCAACGTAACACTGTCTTTGAATCTCACTATCGCCCTCACATTACAGAGGAAAACAAAATGTACTCATGAGCCTGTCCTATCCAGACACCTTACTGAACCCCTACCCCTAAACCACGCACTGACTCCTGAATATGAACATCACGGTCAACATAGACCTCACCAACACCTCACCATAAACCTGTCGCTCAATCTCACCCTCGCCCTCACATTACAGCGGTACACTAACATGAATCAACCCCTATCACCCATGTACATCTTCCCAAACACCGAACAGTAACCCTAGCCTCAACTCATGGAAAAGACTTCGAGCATGAATGTCAACGTCACCCTTGTGTCACTGTAACATTGGCATTCAATCACGCTGTCTCCCTCACATCAGAACCGAGTACTGAATACAAACAGAACCCTATACTGATTGTACACCCTTCCGAATATTTAACGCTAACACTCATTCTGTCCCTGGACCTGGCGCATCAGGGTCATCTACGACAAACCCCCCCCGTTCAACATAAACCTGTCACTCAATCTCGCCATCACCCTCATATCAGGGAAAGAACCTCACTTTAAATATAGCACTGTTCTGCACATACCCTTTGCCGAACATTTAACCCTAACCCTAGACTTCTACTATTGACGGGACCCATCAGAATGCTTTAAGGGTCAGCCCCACAAAATCGTAAACCTGAGACCCAATCTCGGACTCACCCTCACATTACAGACGGACACTAACTCGAACCAAAACCTTATCACCAACGTACACCTTCCCAAACACCGAACCCTAACCCTAACCCTGGTCCCTGGGACTGACACCTCACGGTCAACAGCGACAACCCCGAAAGCTCACCATACACCCATCATTCATTCTCGCTCCCACCCTCACATCAGTGGCAGATTCTCACTTTAATAATTGTGCTAAACTTCCCATATGCATTAACAAACACTTTAACCTAACCCTAGCCCTGGATTCTTCACCTGATCCATCAGAATACCTTTATTGTCAGCCCCACAAAATAGTAAATGTGAGACCCAATATCGCCCTCAAACTCAGATGAGAGTCAGAACCTCACGGTAGCCGAAGCACGGTCCTCCACTTACCCTTTACCAAATATAGAAACCTAACACTAGCACTGACACATGGACTTGACCGTCATGGTGAACATCGACATCACCCACAGCTCACCATAAACATGTTACTCAATCTCGCCTTAACCCTCACATTGAAGGCAGATCCAGATTCAAATTGTAGAGGTATTCTACCCATAAGCAATACCATACACTTAAACCTAACCCTCGCCCAGGACTCGGCACCGGGTTCCTCAGAACACTTTTAGGGTAAGGCCACAAAAGGGTAAACCTGAGATCCTATTTGGATCTCACCCTCACATCAGGGATGTTTCCTAACTCTAACCGAAACCGTATCCACCGCGGACATATTCCCACATACCGAACCCTAACCCTAGCCCTGTATATTGGAACCGACAACTACCATGAATACCGAAGTCACCTGTGTGTCAACGTAACACTGTCTTTGAATCTCACTATCGCCCTCACATTACAGAGGAAAACAAAATGTACTCATGAGCCTATCCTATCCAGACACCTTACTGAACCCCTACACCTAAATCACGCACTGAGTCCTGAATATGAACATCACGGTCAACATAGCCCTCACCAACACCTCACCATAAACCTGTCGCTCACTCTCACCCTCGCCCTCACATTACAGCGGTACACTAACATGAATCAAACCCTATCACCCATGTAAAACTTCCCAAACACCGAACAGTAACCCTAGGCCCGACTCTTGGAAAAGACTTCGAGCATGAATTTCAACGTCACCCTTGTGTCACTGTAACATTGGCACTCAATCACGCTGACTCCCTTACATCAGAACCGAGTACTGAATACAAATAGAACCCTATACTGATTGTACACCCTTCCGAATATTTAACGCTATCCCTCACTCTGCCCATGGACCTGGCACATCAGGGTCATCTTCAACAAACCCCCGCCGTACAACATAAACCTGTCACTCAATCTCGCCATCACCCTCATATCAGGGACAGAACCTCACTTTAAAAATAGCACTGTTCTGCACATACCCGTTACCGAACATTTAACCCTAACCCTAGACTTCTACTATTGACGGGACCCATCAGAATGCTTTAAGGGTCAGCCCCACAAAATCGTAAACCTGAGACCCAATCTCGGACTCACCCTCACATTACAGACGGACACTAACTCGAACCTAAACCTTATCACCAACGTACACCTTCCCAAACACCGAACCCTAACCCTAACCCTGGTCCCTGGGACTGACACCTCATGGTCAACAGCGACAACCCCGAAAGCTCACCATACACCTATCATTCATTCTCGCTCCCACCCTCACATCAGTGGCAGATTCTCACTTTAATAATTGTGCTAAACTTCCCATATGCATTAACAAACACTTAAACCTAACCCTAGCCCTGGATTCTTCACCTGATCCATCAGAATACCTTTATTGTCAGCCCCACAAAATAGTAAATGTGAGACCCAATATCGCCCTCAAACTCAGATGAGAGTCAGAACCTCACTGTAGCCGAAGCACGGTCCTTCACTTACCCTTTACCAAATACAGAAACCTAACCCTAGCACTGACACATGGACTTGACCGTCATGGTGATCATCGACATCACCCACAGCTCACCATAAACATGTTACTCAATCTCGAATTAACCCTATCATGGAAGGCAGATCCAGATTCTAATTGTAGAGGTATTCTGCCCATAAGCAATACCAAACACTTATACCAGCCCTCGCCCAGGACTCGGCACCGGGTTCCTCAGAACACTTTTAGGGTAAGGCCACAAAAGGGTAAACCTGAGATCCTATTTGGAACTCACCCTCACATCAGGGATGTTTCCTAACTCTAACCAAAACCGTATCACCCGCGGACACATTCCCACATACCGATCCCGAACCCTAGCCCTTAATGTTGGACCCGACAACTACCATGAATATCGAAGTCACCTGTGTCTCGACGTAACACTGTATTGAATCTCACTATCGCCCTCACATTCCAGAGGAAAAAAATTATTCTCATGAGCCTGTCCTATCCAGACACCTTACTGAACCCCTACCCCTAATCCACGCACTGACTCCTGGATCTAGACATCATGGGCACCATAGACATAACCAACACCTCACAATAAACCTGTCGCTTAATGTCACCCTCGCCCTCACATTACAGCGGCACACTAACATGAATCAAACCCTATCACCCATGTACAACTTCCCAAACACCGAACAGTAACCCTAGCCCCGACTCATGGAAAAGACTTCGAGCGTGAATGTCAACGTCACCCTTGTGTCACTGTAACTTTGGCATTCAATCACGCTGACTCCCTCACATCAGAACCGAGTACTGAATACAAACAGAACCCTATACTGCCTGTACACCCTACCGAATATTTAATGATAACCCTCACTCTGCCCATGGACCTGGCACATCAGGGACATCTCCAACAACCCCCCTGTTCAACATAAAGCTGTCACTCAATCTCGCCATCACCCTCATATCAGAGACAGAACCTCACTTTAAAATTAGCACTGTTCTTCACATACACATTACCGAACATTTAACCCTAACCCTAGACTTCTACTATGGACGGGAACCATCAGAATGCTTTAGGGGTCAGCCCCACAAAATCGTAAACCTGAGACCAAATCACGCACTCACCCTCACATTACAGACGGACCCTAATTCGAAACAAAACATTATCACCAACGTGCACCTTCACAAACACCGAACACTAACCCTAACGCTGGTCCCTGGGACTGACACCTCACGGTCAACAGCGACAACCCCGACAGCTCACCGTACACCTATCACTCATTCTCGCCCTCAACCTCACATCAGAGCCAGATTCTCACTGAAATCGTAGTGCTATCCTGCCATTATGCATACCAAACACTTTAACCTAACCCGAGCCCTGGATTCTGCACCCGATCCATCAGAATACCTTTATTGTCAACCCCACAAAATAGTAAATGTGAGACCCAATATCGCCCTCAAACTCAGATCAGAGTCAGAACCTCACTGTAGCCGAAGCACGGTCCTTCACTTACCCTTTACCGAATACAGAAACCTAACCCTAGCACTGACACATGGACTTGACCGTCATGGTGAACACCGACATCACCCACAGCTCACCATAAACATGTTACTCAATCTCGCCTTAATCCCCACATTGAAGGCAGATCCAGATTGTAATTGTAGAGGTATTCTGCCCATAAGCAATACCATACACTTAAACCTAACCCTCGCCCAGGACTCGGCACCGGGTTCCTCAGAACACTTTTAGGGTAAGGCCACAAAAGGGTAAACCTGAGACCCTATTTGGAACTCACCCTCACATAAGGGATGTTTCCTAACTCTAACCGAAACCGTATCCACCGCGGACACATTCCCACATAGCGAACCCTAACCCTAGCCCTGAATGTTGGAACCGACCACTACCATGAATACCGAAGTCACCTGTGTGTCAACGTAACACTGTCTTTGAATCTCACTATCGCCCTCACATTACAGAGGAAAACAAAATGTACTCATGAGCCTGTCCTATCCAGACACCTTACTGAACCCCTACCCCTAAACCACGCACTGACTCCTGAATATGAACATCACGGTCAACATAGACCTCACCAACACCTCACCATAAACCTGTCGCTCAATCTCACCCTCGCCCTCACATTACAGCGGTACACTAACATGAATCAACCCCTATCACCCATGTACATCTTCCCAAACACCGAAGAGTAACCCTAGCCTCAACTCATGGAAAAGACTTCGAGCATGAATGTCAACGTCACCCTTGTGTCACTGTAACATTGGCATTCAATCACGCTGTCTCCCTCACATCAGAACCGAGTACTGAATACAAACAGAACCCTATACTGATTGTACACCCTTCCGAATATTTAACGCTAACACTCATTCTGTCCCTGGACCTGGCGCATCAGGGTCATCTACGACAAACCCCCCCCGTTCAACATAAACGTGTCACTCAATCTCGCCATCACCCTCATATCAGGGAAAGAACCTCACTTTAAATATAGCACTGTTCTGCACATACCCTTTGCCGAACATTTAACCCTAACCCTAGACTTCTACTATTGACGGGACCCATCAGAATGCTTTAAGGGTCAGCCCCACAAAATCGTAAACCTGAGACCCAATCTCGGACTCACCCTCACATTACAGACGGACACTAACTCGAACCAAAACCTTATCACCAACGTACACCTTCCCAAACACCGAACCCTAACCCTAACCCTGGTCCCTGGGACTGACACCTCACGGTCAACAGCGACAACCCCGAAAGCTCACCATACACCCATCATTCATTCTCGCTCCCACCCTCACATCAGTGGCAGATTCTCACTTTAATAATTGTGCTAAACTTCCCATATGCATTAACAAACACTTTAACCTAACCCTAGCCCTGGATTCTTCACCTGATCCATCAGAATACCTTTATTGTCAGCCCCACAAAATAGTAAATGTGAGACCCAATATCGCCCTCAAACTCAGATGAGAGTCAGAACCTCACGGTAGCCGAAGCACGGTCCTCCACTTACCCTTTACCAAATATAGAAACCTAACACTAGCACTGACACATGGACTTGACCGTCATGGTGAACATCGACATCACCCACAGCTCACCATAAACATGTTACTCAATCTCGCCTTAACCCTCACATTGAAGGCAGATCCAGATTCAAATTGTAGAGGTATTCTACCCATAAGCAATACCATACACTTAAACCTAACCCTCGCCCAGGACTCGGCACCGGGTTCCTCAGAACACTTTTAGGGTAAGGCCACAAAAGGGTAAACCTGAGATCCTATTTGGATCTCACCCTCACATCAGGGATGTTTCCTAACTCTAACCGAAACCGTATCCACCGCGGACATATTCCCACATACCGAACCCTAACCCTAGCCCTGTATATTGGAACCGACAACTACCATGAATACCGAAGTCACCTGTGTGTCAACGTAACACTGTCTTTGAATCTCACTATCGCCCTCACATTACAGAGGAAAACAAAATGTACTCATGAGCCTATCCTATCCAGACACCTTACTGAACCCCTACACCTAAATCACGCACTGAGTCCTGAATATGAACATCACGGTCAACATAGCCCTCACCAACACCTCACCATAAACCTGTCGCTCACTCTCACCCTCGCCCTCACATTACAGCGGTACACTAACATGAATCAAACCCTATCACCCATGTAAAACTTCCCAAACACCGAACAGTAACCCTAGGACCGACTCTTGGAAAAGACTTCGAGCATGAATTTCAACGTCACCCTTGTGTCACTGTAACATTGGCACTCAATCACGCTGACTCCCTTACATCAGAACCGAGTACTGAATACAAATAGAACCCTATACTGATTGTACACCCTTCCGAATATTTAACGCTATCCCTCACTCTGCCCATGGACCTGGCACATCAGGGTCATCTTCAACAAACCCCCGCCGTACAACATAAACCTGTCACTCAATCTCGCCATCACCCTCATATCAGGGACAGAACCTCACTTTAAAAATAGCACTGTTCTGCACATACCCGTTACCGAACATTTAACCCTAACCCTAGACTTCTACTATTGACGGGACCCATCAGAATGCTTTAAGGGTCAGCCCCACAAAATCGTAAACCTGAGACCCAATCTCGGACTCACCCTCACATTACAGACGGACACTAACTCGAACCTAAACCTTATCACCAACGTACACCTTCCCAAACACCGAACCCTAACCCTAACCCTGGTCCCTGGGACTGACACCTCATGGTCAACAGCGACAACCCCGAAAGCTCACCATACACCTATCATTCATTCTCGCTCCCACCCTCACATCAGTGGCAGATTCTCACTTTAATAATTGTGCTAAACTTCCCATATGCATTAACAAACACTTAAACCTAACCCTAGCCCTGGATTCTTCACCTGATCCATCAGAATACCTTTATTGTCAGCCCCACAAAATAGTAAATGTGAGACCCAATATCGCCCTCAAACTCAGATGAGAGTCAGAACCTCACTGTAGCCGAAGCACGGTCCTTCACTTACCCTTTACCAAATACAGAAACCTAACCCTAGCACTGACACATGGACTTGACCGTCATGGTGATCATCGACATCACCCACAGCTCACCATAAACATGTTACTCAATCTCGAATTAACCCTATCATGGAAGGCAGATCCAGATTCTAATTGTAGAGGTATTCTGCCCATAAGCAATACCAAACACTTATACCAGCCCTCGCCCAGGACTCGGCACCGGGTTCCTCAGAACACTTTTAGGGTAAGGCCACAAAAGGGTAAACCTGAGATCCTATTTGGAACTCACCCTCACATCAGGGATGTTTCCTAACTCTAACCAAAACCGTATCACCCGCGGACACATTCCCACATACCGATCCCGAACCCTAGCCCTTAATGTTGGACCCGACAACTACCATGAATATCGAAGTCACCTGTGTCTCGACGTAACACTGTATTGAATCTCACTATCGCCCTCACATTCCAGAGGAAAAAAATTATTCTCATGAGCCTGTCCTATCCAGACACCTTACTGAACCCCTACCCCTAATCCACGCACTGACTCCTGGATCTAGACATCATGGGCACCATAGACATAACCAACACCTCACAATAAACCTGTCGCTTAATGTCACCCTCGCCCTCACATTACAGCGGCACACTAACATGAATCAAACCCTATCACCCATGTACAACTTCCCAAACACCGAACAGTAACCCTAGCCCCGACTCATGGAAAAGACTTCGAGCGTGAATGTCAACGTCACCCTTGTGTCACTGTAACTTTGGCATTCAATCACGCTGACTCCCTCACATCAGAACCGAGTACTGAATACAAACAGAACCCTATACTGCCTGTACACCCTACCGAATATTTAATGATAACCCTCACTCTGCCCATGGACCTGGCACATCAGGGACATCTCCGACAACCCCCCTGTTCAACATAAAGCTGTCACTCAATCTCGCCATCACCCTCATATCAGAGACAGAACCTCACTTTAAAATTAGCACTGTTCTTCACATACACATTACCGAACATTTAACCCTAACCCTAGACTTCTACTATGGACGGGAACCATCAGAATGCTTTAGGGGTCAGCCCCACAAAATCGTAAACCTGAGACCAAATCACGCACTCACCCTCACATTACAGACGGACCCTAATTCGAAACAAAACATTATCACCAACGTGCACCTTCACAAACACCGAACCCTAACCCTAACGCTGGTAACTGGGACTGACACCTCACGGTCAACAGCGACAACCCCGACAGCTCACCGTACACCTATCACTCATTCTCGCCCTCAACCTCACATCAGAGCCAGATTCTCACTGAAATCGTAGTGCTATCCTGCCATTATGCATACCAAACACTTTAACCTAACCCGAGCCCTGGATTCTGCACCCGATCCATCAGAATACCTTTATTGTCAACCCCACAAAATAGTAAATGTGAGACCCAATATCGCCCTCAAACTCAGATCAGAGTCAGAACCTCACTGTAGCCGAAGCACGGTCCTTCACTTACCCTTTACCGAATACAGAAACCTAACCCTAGCACTGACACATGGACTTGACCGTCATGGTGAACACCGACATCACCCACAGCTCACCATAAACATGTTACTCAATCTCGCCTTAATCCCCACATTGAAGGCAGATCCAGATTGTAATTGTAGAGGTATTCTGCCCATAAGCAATACCATACACTTAAACCTAACCCTCGCCCAGGACTCGGCACCGGGTTCCTCAGAACACTTTTAGGGTAAGGCCACAAAAGGGTAAACCTGAGACCCTATTTGGAACTCACCCTCACATAAGGGATGTTTCCTAACTCTAACCGAAACCGTATCCACCGCGGACACATTCCCACATAGCGAACCCTAACCCTAGCCCTGAATGTTGGAACCGACCACTACCATGAATACCGAAGTCACCTGTGTGTCAACGTAACACTGTCTTTGAATCTCACTATCGCCCTCACATTACAGAGGAAAACAAAATGTACTCATGAGCCTGTCCTATTCAGACACCTTACTGAACCCCTACCCCTAAACCACGCACTGACTCCTGAATATGAACATCACGGTCAACATAGACCTCACCAACACCTCACCATAAACCTGTCGCTCAATCTCACCCTCGCCCTCACATTACAGCGGTACACTAACATGAATCAACCCCTATCACCCATGTACATCTTCCCAAACACCGAACAGTAACCCTAGCCTCAACTCATGGAAAAGACTTCGAGCATGAATGTCAACGTCACCCTTGTGTCACTGTAACATTGGCATTCAATCACGCTGTCTCCCTCACATCAGAACCGAGTACTGAATACAAACAGAACCCTATACTGATTGTACACCCTTCCGAATATTTAACGCTAACACTCATTCTGTCCCTGGACCTGGCGCATCAGGGTCATCTACGACAAACCCCCCCCCGTTCAACATAAACCTGTCACTCAATCTGGCCATCACCCTCATATCAGGGAAAGAACCTCACTTTAAATATAGCACTGTTCTGCACATACCCTTTGCCGAACATTTAACCCTAACCCTAGACTTCTACTATTGACGGGACCCATCAGAATGCTTTAAGGGTCAGCCCCACAAAATCGTAAACCTGAGACCCAATCTCGGACTCACCCTCACATTACAGACGGACACTAACTCGAACCAAAACCTTATCACCAACGTACACCTTCCCAAACACCGAACCCTAACCCTAACCCTGGTCCCTGGGACTGACACCTCACGGTCAACAGCGACAACCCCGAAAGCTCACCATACACCTGTCATTCATTCTCGCTCCCACCCTCACATCAGTGGCAGATTCTCACTTTAATAATTGTGCTAAACTTCCCATATGCATTAACAAACCCTTTAACCTAACCCTAGCCCTGGATTCTTCACCTGATCCATCAGAATACCTTTATTGTCAGCCCCACAAAATAGTAAATGTGAGACCCAATATCGCCCTCAAACTCAGATGAGAGTCAGAACCTCACGGTAGCCGAAGCACGGTCCTCCACTTACCCTTTACCAAATATAGAAACCTAACACTAGCACTGACACATGGACTTGACCGTCATGGTGAACATCGACATCACCCACAGCTCACCATAAACATGTTACTCAATCTCGCCTTAACCCTCACATTGAAGGCAGATCCAGATTCAAATTGTAGAGGTATTCTACCCATAAGCAATACCATACACTTAAACCTAACCCTCGCCCAGGACTCGGCACCGGGTTCCTCAGAACACTTTTAGGGTAAGGCCACAAAAGGGTAAACCTGAGATCCTATTTGGATCTCACCCTCACATCAGGGATGTTTCCTAACTCTAACCGAAACCGTATCCACTGCGTAGATATTCCCACATACCGAACCCTAACCCTAGCCCTGTATATTGGAACCGACAACTACCATGAATACCGAAGTCACCTGTGTGTCAACGTAACACTGTCTTTGAATCTCACTATCGCCCTCACATTACAGAGGAAAACAAAATGTACTCATGAGCCTATCCTATCCAGACACCTTACTGAACCCCTACACATAAATCACGCACTGAGTCCTGAATATGAACATCACGGTCAACATAGCCCTCACCAACACCTCACCATAAACCTGTCGCTCACTCTCACCCTCGCCCTCACATTACAGCGGTACACTAACATGAATCAAACCCTATCACCCATGTAAAACTTCCCAAACACCGAACAGTAACCCTAGGCCCGACTCTTGGAAAAGACTTCGAGCATGAATTTCAACGTCACCCTTGTGTCACTGTAACATTGGCACTCAATCACGCTGACTCCCTTACATCAGAACCGAGTACTGAATACAAATAGAACCCTATACTGATTGTACACCCTTCCGAATATTTAACGCTATCCCTCACTCTGCCCATGGACCTGGCACATCAGGGTCATCTTCAACAAACCCCCGCCGTACAACATAAACCTGTCACTCAATCTCGCCATCACCCTCATATCAGGGACAGAACCTCACTTTAAAAATAGCACTGTTCTGCACATACCCGTTACCGAACATTTAACCCTAACCCTAGACTTCTACTATTGACGGGACCCATCAGAATGCTTTAAGGGTCAGCCCCACAAAATCGTAAACCTGAGACCCAATCTCGGACTCACCCTCACATTACAGACGGACACTAACTCGAACCTAAACCTTATCACCAACGTACACCTTCCCAAACACCGAACCCTAACCCTAACCCTGGTCTCTGGGACTGACACCTCACGGTCAACAGCGACAACCCCGAAAGCTCACCATACACCCATCATTCATTCTCGCTCCCACCCTCACATCAGTGGCAGATTCTCACTTTAATAATTGTGCTAAACTTCCCATATGCATTAACAAACACTTAAACCTAACCCTAGCCCTGGATTCTTCACCTGATCCATCAGAATACCTTTATTGTCAGCCCCACAAAATAGTAAATGTGAGACCCAATAACGCCCTCAAACTCAGATGAGAGTCAGAACCTCACGGTAGCCGAAGCACGGTCCTCCTCTTACCCTTTACCAAATACAGAAACCTAACACTAGCACTGACACATGGACTTGACCGTCATGGTGAACATCGACATCACCCACAGCTCACCATAAACATGTTACTCAATCTCGCCTTAACCCTCACATTGAAGGCAGATCCAGATTCAAATTGTAGAGGTATTCTACCCATAAGCAATACCATACACTTAAACCTAACCCTCGCCCAGGACTCGGCACCGGTTTCCTCAGAACACTTTTAGGGTAAGGCCACAAAAGGGTAAACCTGAGATCCTATTTGGATCTCACCCTCACATCAGGGATGTTTCCTAACTCTAACCGAAACCGTATCCACCGCGGACATATTCCCACATACCGAACCCTAACCCTAGCCCTGTATATTGGAACCGACAACTACCATGAATACCGAAGTCACCTGTGTGTCAACGTAACACTGTCTTTGAATCTCACTATCGCCCTCACATTACAGAGGAAAACAAAATGTACTCATGAGCCTATCCTATCCAGACACCTTACTGAACCCCTACACCTAAATCACGCACTGAGTCCTGAATATGAACATCACGGTCAACATAGCCCTCACCAACACCTCACCATAAACCTGTCGCTCACTCTCACCCTCGCCCTCACATTACAGCGGTACACTAACATGAATCAAACCCTATCACCCATGTAAAACTTCCCAAACACCGAACAGTAACCCTAGGCCCGACTCTTGGAAAAGACTTCGAGCTTGAATGTCAACGTCACCCTTGTGTCTCTGTAACATTGGCACTCAATCACGCTGACTCCCTTACATCAGAACCGAGTACTGAATACAAATAGAACCCTATACTGATTGTACACCCTTCCGAATATTTAACGCTAACCCTCACTCTGCCCATGGACCTGGCACATCAGGGTCATCTTCAACAAACCCCCCCCCGTACAACATAAACCTGTCACTCAATCTCGCCATCACCCTCATATCAGGGACAGAACCTCACTTTAAAAATAGCACTGTTCTGCACATACCCGTTACCGAACATTTAACCCTAACCTTAGACTTCTACTATTGACGGGACCCATCAGAATGCTTTAAGGGTCAGCCCCACAAAATCGTAAACCTGAGACCCAATCTCGGACTCACCCTCACATTACAGACGGACACTAACTCGAACCTAAACCTTATCACCAACGTACACCTTCCCAAACACCGAACCCTAACCCTAACCCTGGTCCCTGGGACTGACACCTCATGGTCAACAGCGACAACCCCGAAAGCTCACCATACACCTATCATTCATTCTCGCTCCCACCCTCACATCAGTGGCAGATTCTCACTTTAATAATTGTGCTAAACTTCCCATATGCATTAACAAACACTTAAACCTAACCCTAGCCCTGGATTCTTCACCTGATCCATCAGAATACCTTTATTGTCAGCCCCACAAAATAGTAAATGTGAGACCCAATATCGCCCTCAAACTCAGATGAGAGTCAGAACCTCACTGTAGCCGAAGCACGGTCCTTCACTTACCCTTTACCAAATACAGAAACCTAACCCTAGCACTGACACATGGACTTGACCGTCATGGTGATCATCGACATCACCCACAGCTCACCATAAACATGTTATTCAATCTCGAATTAACCCTATCATGGAAGGCAGATCCAGATTCTAATTGTAGAGGTATTCTGCCCATAAGCAATACCAAACACTTAAACCAGCCCTCGCCCAGGACTCGGCACCGGGTTCCTCAGAACACTTTTAGGGTAAGGCCACAAAAGGGTAAACCTGAGATCCTATTTGGAACTCACCCTCACATCAGGGATGTTTCCTAACTCTAACCAAAACCGTATCACCCGCGGACACATTCCCACATACCGATCCCGAACCCTAGCCCTTAATGTTGGACCCGACAACTACCATGAATATCGAAGTCACCTGTGTCTCGACGTAACACTGTATTGAATCTCACTATCGCCCTCACATTCCAGAGGAAAAAAATTATTCTCATGAGCCTGTCCTATCCAGACACCTTACTGAACCCCTACCCCTAATCCACGCACTGACTCCTGGATCTAGACATCATGGGCACCATAGACATAACCAACACCTCACAATAAACCTGTCGCTTAATGTCACCCTCGCCCTCACATTACAGCGGCACACTAACATGAATCAAACCCTATCACCCATGTACAACTTCCCAAACACCGAACAGTAACCCTAGCCCCGACTCATGGAAAAGACTTCGAGCGTGAATGTCAACGTCACCCTTGTGTCACTGTAACTTTGGCATTCAATCACGCTGACTCCCTCACATCAGAACCGAGTACTGAATACAAACAGAACCCTATACTGCCTGTACACCCTACCGAATATTTAATGATAACCCTCACTCTGCCCATGGACCTGGCACATCAGGGACATCTCCGACAACCCCCCTGTTCAACATAAAGCTGTCACTCAATCTCGCCATCACCCTCATATCAGAGACAGAACCTCACTTTAAAATTAGCACTGTTCTTCACATACACATTACCGAACATTTAACCCTAACCCTAGACTTCTACTATGGACGGGAACCATCAGAATGCTTTAGGGGTCAGCCCCACAAAATCGTAAACCTGAGACCAAATCACGCACTCACCCTCACATTACAGACGGACCCTAATTCGAAACAAAACATTATCACCAACGTGCACCTTCACAAACACCGAACACTAACCCTAACGCTGGTCCCTGGGACTGACACCTCACGGTCAACAGCGACAACCCCGACAGCTCACCGTACACCTATCACTCATTCTCGCCCTCAACCTCACATCAGAGCCAGATTCTCACTGAAATCGTAGTGCTATCCTGCCATTATGCATACCAAACACTTTAACCTAACCCGAGCCCTGGATTCTGCACCCGATCCATCAGAATACCTTTATTGTCAACCCCACAAAATAGTAAATGTGAGACCCAATATCGCCCTCAAACTCAGATCAGAGTCAGAACCTCACTGTAGCCGAAGCACGGTCCTTCACTTACCCTTTACCGAATACAGAAACCTAACCCTAGCACTGACACATGGACTTGACCGTCATGGTGAACACCGACATCACCCACAGCTCACCATAAACATGTTACTCAATCTCGCCTTAATCCCCACATTGAAGGCAGATCCAGATTGTAATTGTAGAGGTATTCTGCCCATAAGCAATACCATACACTTAAACCTAACCCTCGCCCAGGACTCGGCACCGGGTTCCTCAGAACACTTTTAGGGTAAGGCCACAAAAGGGTAAACCTGAGACCCTATTTGGAACTCACCCTCACATAAGGGATGTTTCCTAACTCTAACCGAAACCGTATCCACCGCGGACACATTCCCACATAGCGAACCCTAACCCTAGCCCTGAATGTTGGAACCGACCACTACCATGAATACCGAAGTCACCTGTGTGTCAACGTAACACTGTCTTTGAATCTCACTATCGCCCTCACATTACAGAGGAAAACAAAATGTACTCATGAGCCTGTCCTATCCAGACACCTTACTGAACCCCTACCCCTAAACCACGCACTGACTCCTGAATATGAACATCACGGTCAACATAGACCTCACCAACACCTCACCATAAACCTGTCGCTCAATCTCACCCTCGCCCTCACATTACAGCGGTACACTAACATGAATCAACCCCTATCACCCATGTACATCTTCCCAAACACCGAAGAGTAACCCTAGCCTCAACTCATGGAAAAGACTTCGAGCATGAATGTCAACGTCACCCTTGTGTCACTGTAACATTGGCATTCAATCACGCTGTCTCCCTCACATCAGAACCGAGTACTGAATACAAACAGAACCCTATACTGATTGTACACCCTTCCGAATATTTAACGCTAACACTCATTCTGTCCCTGGACCTGGCGCATCAGGGTCATCTATGACAAACCCCCCCCGTTCAACATAAACCTGTCACTCAATCTCGCCATCACCCTCATATCAGGGAAAGAACCTCACTTTAAATATAGCACTGTTCTGCACATACCCTTTGCCGAACATTTAACCCTAACCCTAGACTTCTACTATTGACGGGACCCATCAGAATGCTTTAAGGGTCAGCCCCACAAAATCGTAAACCTGAGACCCAATCTCGGACTCACCCTCACATTACAGACGGACACTAACTCGAACCAAAACCTTATCACCAACGTACACCTTCCCAAACACCGAACCCTAACCCTAACCCTGGTCCCTGGGACTGACACCTCACGGTCAACAGCGACAACCCCGAAAGCTCACCATACACCCATCATTCATTCTCGCTCCCACCCTCACATCAGTGGCAGATTCTCACTTTAATAATTGTGCTAAACTTCCCATATGCATTAACAAACACTTTAACCTAACCCTAGCCCTGGATTCTTCACCTGATCCATCAGAATACCTTTATTGTCAGCCCCACAAAATAGTAAATGTGAGACCCAATATCGCCCTCAAACTCAGATGAGAGTCAGAACCTCACGGTAGCCGAAGCACGGTCCTCCACTTACCCTTTACCAAATACAGAAACCTAACACTAGCACTGACACATGGACTTGACCGTCATGGTGAACATCGACATCACCCACAGCTCACCATAAACATGTTACTCAATCTCGCCTTAACCCTCACATTGAAGGCAGATCCAGATTCAAATTGTAGAGGTATTCTACCCATAAGCAATACCATACACTTAAACCTAACCCTCGCCCAGGACTCGGCACCGGGTTCCTCAGAACACTTTTAGGGTAAGGCCACAAAAGGGTAAACCTGAGATCCTATTTGGATCTCACCCTCACATCAGGGATGTTTCCTAACTCTAACCGAAACCGTATCCACCGCGTAGATATTCCCACATACCGAACCCTAACCCTAGCCCTGTATATTGGAACCGACAACTACCATGAATACCGAAGTCACCTGTGTGTCAACGTAACACTGTCTTTGAATCTCACTATCGCCCTCACATTACAGAGGAAAACAAAATGTACTCATGAGCCTATCCTATCCAGACACCTTACTGAACCCCTACACCTAAATCACGCACTGAGTCCTGAATATGAACATCACGGTCAACATAGCCCTCACCAACACCTCACCATAAACCTGTCGCTCACTCTCACCCTCGCCCTCACATTACAGCGGTACACTAACATGAATCAAACCCTATCACCCATGTAAAACTTCCCAAACACCGAACAGTAACCCTAGGCCCGACTCTTGGAAAAGACTTCGAGCATGAATTTCAACGTCACCCTTGTGTCACTGTAACATTGGCACTCAATCACGCTGACTCCCTTACATCAGAACCGAGTACTGAATACAAATAGAACCCTATACTGATTGTACACCCTTCCGAATATTTAACGCTATCCCTCACTCTGCCCATGGACCTGGCACATCAGGGTCATCTTCAACAAACCCCCGCCGTACAACATAAACCTGTCACTCAATCTCGCCATCACCCTCATATCAGGGACAGAACCTCACTTTAAAAATAGCACTGTTCTGCACATACCCGTTACCGAACATTTAACCCTAACCCTAGACTTCTACTATTGACGGGACCCATCAGAATGCTTTAAGGGTCAGCCCCACAAAATCGTAAACCTGAGACCCAATCTCGGACTCACCCTCACATTACAGACGGACACTAACTCGAACCTAAACCTTATCACCAACGTACACCTTCCCAAACACCGAACCCTAACCCTAACCCTGGTCTCTGGGACTGACACCTCACGGTCAACAGCGACAACCCCGAAAGCTCACCATACACCCATCATTCATTCTCGCTCCCACCCTCACATCAGTGGCAGATTCTCACTTTAATAATTGTGCTAAACTTCCCATATGCATTAACAAACACTTAAACCTAACCCTAGCCCTGGATTCTTCACCTGATCCATCAGAATACCTTTATTGTCAGCCCCACAAAATAGTAAATGTGAGACCCAATATCGCCCTCAAACTCAGATGAGAGTCAGAACCTCACGGTAGCCGAAGCACGGTCCTTCACTTACCCTTTACCAAATACAGAAACCTAACCCTAGCACTGACACATGGACTTGACCGTCATGGTGATCATCGACATCACCCACAGCTCACCATAAACATGTTACTCAATCTCGAATTAACCCTATCATGGAAGGCAGATCCAGATTCTAATTGTAGAGGTATTCTGCCCATAAGCAATACCAAACACTTAAACCAGCCCTCGCCCAGGACTCGGCACCGGGTTCCTCAGAACACTTTTAGGGTAAGGCCACAAAAGGGTAAACCTGAGATCCTATTTGGAACTCACCCTCACATCAGGGATGTTTCCTAACTCTAACCAAAACCGTATCACCCGCGGACACATTCCCACATACCGATCCCGAACCCTAGCCTTTAATGTTGGACCCGACAACTACCATGAATATCGAAGTCACCTGTGTCTCGACGTAACACTGTATTGAATCTCACTATCGCCCTCACATTCCAGAGGAAAAAAATTATTCTCATGAGCCTGTCCTATCCAGACACCTTACTGAACCCCTACCCCTAATCCACGCACTGACTCCTGGATCTAGACATCATGGGCACCATAGACATAACCAACACCTCACAATAAACCTGTCGCTTAATGTCACCCTCGCCCTCACATTACAGCGGCACACTAACATGAATCAAACCCTATCACCCATGTACAACTTCCCAAACACCGAACAGTAACCCTAGCCCCGACTCATGGAAAAGACTTCGAGCGTGAATGTCAACGTCACCCTTGTGTCACTGTAACTTTGGCATTCAATCACGCTGACTCCCTCACATCAGAACCGAGTACTGAATACAAACAGAACCCTATACTGCCTGTACACCCTACCGAATATTTAATGATAACCCTCACTCTGCCCATGGACCTGGCACATCAGGGACATCTCCGACAACCCCCCTGTTCAACATAAAGCTGTCACTCAATCTCGCCATCACCCTCATATCAGAGACAGAACCTCACTTTAAAATTAGCACTGTTCTTCACATACACATTACCGAACATTTAACCCTAACCCTAGACTTCTACTATGGACGGGAACCATCAGAATGCTTTAGGGGTCAGCCCCACAAAATCGTAAACCTGAGACCCAATCACGCACTCACCCTCACATTACAGACGGACCCTAATTCGAAACAAAACATTATCACCAACGTGCACCTTCACAAACACCGAACCCTAACCCTAACGCTGGTCCCTGGGACTGACACCTCACGGTCAACAGCGACAACCCCGACAGCTCACCGTACACCTATCACTCATTCTCGCCCTCAACCTCACATCAGAGCCAGATTCTCACTGAAATCGTAGTGCTATCCTGCCATTATGCATTACCAAACACTTTAACCTAACCCGAGCCCTGGATTCTGCACCTGATCCATCAGAATACCTTTATTGTCAACCCCACAAAATAGTAAATGTGAGACCCAATATCGCCCTCAAACTCAGATCAGAGTCAGAACCTCACTGTAGCCGAAGCACGGTCCTTCACTTACCCTTTACCGAATACAGAAACCTAACCCTAGCACTGACACATGGACTTGACCGTCATGGTGAACACCGACATCACCCACAGCTCACCATAAACATGTTACTCAATCTCGCCTTAATCCCCACATTGAAGGCAGATCCAGATTGTAATTGTAGAGGTATTCTGCCCATAAGCAATACCATACACTTAAACCTAACCCTCGCCCAGGACTCGGCACCGGGTTCCTCAGAACACTTTTAGGGTAAGGCCACAAAAGGGTAAACCTGAGATCCTATTTGGAACTCACCCTCACATCAGGGATGTTTCCTAACTCTAACCGAAACCGTATCCACCGCGGACACATTCCCACATAGCGAACCCTAACCCTAGCCCTGAATGTTGGAACCGACCACTACCATGAATACCGAAGTCACCTGTGTGTCAACGTAACACTGTCTTTGAATCTCACTATCGCCCTCACATTACAGAGGAAAACAAAATGTACTCATGAGCCTGTCCTATCCAGACACCTTACTGAACCCCTACACCTAAACCACGCACTGACTCCTGAATATGAACATCACGGTCAACATAGCCCTCACCAACACCTCACCATAAACCTGTCACTCACTCTCACCCTCGCCCTCACATTACAGCGGTACACTAACATGAATCAAACCCTATCACCCATGTAAAACTTCCCAAACACCGAACAGTAACCCTAGGCCCGACTCTTGGAAAAGACTTCGAGCATGAATTTCAACGTCACCCTTGTGTCACTGTAACATTGGCACTCAATCACGCTGACTCCCTTACATCAGAACCGAGTACTGAATACAAATAGAACCCTATACTGATTGTACACCCTTCCGAATATTTAACGCTATCCCTCACTCTGCCCATGGACCTGGCACATCAGGGTCATCTTCAACAAACCCCCGCCGTACAACATAAACCTGTCACTCAATCTCGCCATCACCCTCATATCAGGGACAGAACCTCACTTTAAAAATAGCACTGTTCTGCACATACCCGTTACCGAACATTTAACCCTAACCCTAGACTTCTACTATTGACGGGACCCATCAGAATGCTTTAAGGGTCAGCCCCACAAAATCGTAAACCTGAGACCCAATCTCGGACTCACCCTCACATTACAGACGGACACTAACTCGAACCTAAACCTTATCACCAACGTACACCTTCCCAAACACCGAACCCTAACCCTAACCCTGGTCTCTGGGACTGACACCTCACGGTCAACAGCGACAACCCCGAAAGCTCACCATACACCCATCATTCTTTCTCGCTCCCACCCTCACATCAGTGGCAGATTCTCACTTTAATAATTGTGCTAAACTTCCCATATGCATTAACAAACACTTAAACCTAACCCTAGCCCTGGATTCTTCACCTGATCCATCAGAATACCTTTATTGTCAGCCCCACAAAATAGTAAATGTGAGACCCAATATCGCCCTCAAACTCAGATGAGAGTCAGAACCTCACTGTAGCCGAAGCACGGTCCTTCACTTACCCTTTACCAAATACAGAAACCTAACCCTAGCACTGACACATGGACTTGACCGTCATGGTGATCATCGACATCACCCACAGCTCACCATAAACATGTTACTCAATCTCGAATTAACCCTATCATGGAAGGCAGATCCAGATTCTAATTGTAGAGGTATTCTGCCCATAAGCAATACCAAACACTTAAACCAGCCCTCGCCCAGGACTCGGCACCGGGTTCCTCAGAACACTTTTAGGGTAAGGCCACAAAAGGGTAAACCTGAGATCCTATTTGGAACTCACCCTCACATCAGGGATGTTTCCTAACTCTAACCAAAACCGTATCACCCGCGGACACATTCCCACATACCGATCCCGAACCCTAGCCCTTAATGTTGGACCCGACAACTACCATGAATATCGAAGTCACCTGTGTCTCGACGTAACACTGTATTGAATCTCACTATCGCCCTCACATTCCAGAGGAAAAAAATTATTCTCATGAGCCTGTCCTATCCAGACACCTTACTGAACCCCTACCCCTAATCCACGCACTGACTCCTGGATCTAGACATCATGGGCACCATAGACATAACCAACACCTCACAATAAACCTGTCGCTTAATGTCACCCTCGCCCTCACATTACAGCGGCACACTAACATGAATCAAACCCTATCACCCATGTACAACTTCCCAAACACCGAACAGTAACCCTAGCCCCGACTCATGGAAAAGACTTCGAGCGTGAATGTCAACGTCACCCTTGTGTCACTGTAACTTTGGCATTCAATCACGCTGACTCCCTCACATCAGAACCGAGTACTGAATACAAACAGAACCCTATACTGCCTGTACACCCTACCGAATATTTAATGATAACCCTCACTCTGCCCATGGACCTGGCACATCAGGGACATCTCCGACAACCCCCCTGTTCAACATAAAGCTGTCACTCAATCTCGCCATCACCCTCATATCAGAGACAGAACCTCACTTTAAAATTAGCACTGTTCTTCACATACACATTACCGAACATTTAACCCTAACCCTAGACTTCTACTATGGACGGGAACCATCAGAATGCTTTAGGGGTCAGCCCCACAAAATCGTAAACCTGAGACCCAATCACGCACTCACCCTCACATTACAGACGGACCCTAATTCGAAACAAAACATTATCACCAACGTGCACCTTCACAAACACCGAACCCTAACCCTAACGCTGGTCCCTGGGACTGACACCTCACGGTCAACAGCGACAACCCCGACAGCTCACCGTACACCTATCACTCATTCTCGCCCTCAACCTCACATCAGAGCCAGATTCTCACTGAAATCGTAGTGCTATCCTGCCATTATGCATTACCAAACACTTTAACCTAACCCGAGCCCTGGATTCTGCACCCGATCCATCAGAATACCTTTATTGTCAACCCCACAAAATAGTAAATGTGAGACCCAATATCGCCCTCAAACTCAGATCAGAGTCAGAACCTCACTGTAGCCGAAGCACGGTCCTTCACTTACCCTTTACCGAATACAGAAACCTAACCCTAGCACTGACACATGGACTTGACCGTCATGGTGAACACCGACATCACCCACAGCTCACCATAAACATGTTACTCAATCTCGCCTTAATCCCCACATTGAAGGCAGATCCAGATTGTAATTGTAGAGGTATTCTGCCCATAAGCAATACCATACACTTAAACCTAACCCTCGCCCAGGACTCGGCACCGGGTTCCTCAGAACACTTTTAGGGTAAGGCCACAAAAGGGTAAACCTGAGATCCTATTTGGAACTCACCCTCACATCAGGGATGTTTCCTAACTCTAACCGAAACCGTATCCACCGCGGACACATTCCCACATAGCGAACCCTAACCCTAGCCCTGAATGTTGGAACCGACCACTACCATGAATACCGAAGTCACCTGTGTGTCAACGTAACACTGTCTTTGAATCTCACTATCGCCCTTACATTACAGAGGAAAACAAAATGTACTCATGAGCCTGTCCTATCCAGACACCTTACTGAACCCCTACCCCTAAACCACGCACTGACTCCTGAATATGAACATCACGGTCAACATAGACCTCACCAACACCTCACCATAAACCTGTCGCTCAATCTCACCCTCGCCCTCACATTACAGCGGTACACTAACATGAATCAACCCCTATCACCCATGTACATCTTCCCAAACACCGAAGAGTAACCCTAGCCTCAACTCATGGAAAAGACTTCGAGCATGAATGTCAACGTCACCCTTGTGTCACTGTAACATTGGCATTCAATCACGCTGTCTCCCTCACATCAGAACCGAGTACTGAATACAAACAGAACCCTATACTGATTGTACACCCTTCCGAATATTTAACGCTAACACTCATTCTGTCCCTGGACCTGGCGCATCAGGGTCATCTACGACAAACCCCCCCCGTTCAACATAAACCTGTCACTCAATCTCGCCATCACCCTCATATCAGGGAAAGAACCTCACTTTAAATATAGCACTGTTCTGCACATACCCTTTGCCGAACATTTAACCCTAACCCTAGACTTCTACTATTGACGGGACCCATCAGAATGCTTTAAGGGTCAGCCCCACAAAATCGTAAACCTGAGACCCAATCTCGGACTCACCCTCACATTACAGACGGACACTAACTCGAACCAAAACCTTATCACCAACGTACACCTTCCCAAACACCGAACCCTAACCCTAACCCTGGTCCCTGGGACTGACACCTCACGGTCAACAGCGACAACCCCGAAAGCTCACCATACACCTGTCATTCATTCTCGCTCAAACCCTCACATCAGTGGCAGATTCTCACTTTAATAATTGTGCTAAACTTCCCATATGCATTAACAAACACTTAAACCTAACCCTAGCCCTGGATTCTTCACCTGATCCATCAGAATACCTTTATTGTCAGCCCCACAAAATAGTAAATGTGAGACCCAATATCGCCCTCAAACTCAGATGAGAGTCAGAACCTCACGGTAGCCGAAGCACGGTCCTCCACTTACCCTTTACCAAATACAGAAACCTAACACTAGCACTGACACATGGACTTGACCGTCATGGTGAACATCGACATCACCCACAGCTCACCATAAACATGTTACTCAATCTCGCCTTAACCCTCACATTGAAGGCAGATCCAGATTCAAATTGTAGAGGTATTCTACCCATAAGCAATACCATACACTTAAACCTAACCCTCGCCCAGGACTCGGCACCGGGTTCCTCAGAACACTTTTAGGGTAAGGCCACAAAAGGGTAAACCTGAGATCCTATTTGGATCTCACCCTCACATCAGGGATGTTTCCTAACTCTAACCGAAACCGTATCCACCGCGTAGATATTCCCACATACCGAACCCTAACCCTAGCCCTGTATATTGGAACCGACAACTACCATGAATACCGAAGTCACCTGTGTGTCAACGTAACACTGTCTTTGAATCTCACTATCGCCCTCACATTACAGAGGAAAACAAAATGTACTCATGAGCCTATCCTATCCAGACACCTTACTGAACCCCTACACCTAAATCACGCACTGAGTCCTGAATATGAACATCACGGTCAACATAGCCCTCACCAACACCTCACCATAAACCTGTCGCTCACTCTCACCCTCGCCCTCACATTACAGCGGTACACTAACATGAATCAAACCCTATCACCCATGTAAAACTTCCCAAACACTGAACAGTAACCCTAGGCCCGACTCTTGGAAAAGACTTCGAGCATGAATTTCAACGTCACCCTTGTGTCACTGTAACATTGGCACTCAATCACGCTGACTCCCTTACATCAGAACCGAGTACTGAATACAAATAGAACCCTATACTGATTGTACACCCTTCCGAATATTTAACGCTATCCCTCACTCTGCCCATGGACCTGGCACATCAGGGTCATCTTCAACAAACCCCCGCCGTACAACATAAACCTGTCACTCAATCTCGCCATCACCCTCATATCAGGGACAGAACCTCACTTTAAAAATAGCACTGTTCTGCACATACCCGTTACCGAACATTTAACCCTAACCCTAGACTTCTACTATTGACGGGACCCATCAGAATGCTTTAAGGGTCAGCCCCACAAAATCGTAAACCTGAGACCCAATCTCGGACTCACCCTCACATTACAGACGGACACTAACTCGAACCTAAACCTTATCACCAACGTACACCTTCCCAAACACCGAACCCTAACCCTAACCCTGGTCTCTGGGACTGACACCTCACGGTCAACAGCGACAACCCCGAAAGCTCACCATACACCCATCATTCATTCTCGCTCCCACCCTCACATCAGTGGCAGATTCTCACTTTAATAATTGTGCTAAACTTCCCATATGCATTAACAAACACTTAAACCTAACCCTAGCCCTGGATTCTTCACCTGATCCATCAGAATACCTTTATTGTCAGCCCCACAAAATAGTAAATGTGAGACCCAATATCGCCCTCAAACTCAGATGAGAGTCAGAACCTCACTGTAGCCGAAGCACGGTCCTTCACTTACCCTTTACCAAATACAGAAACCTAACCCTAGCACTGACACATGGACTTGACCGTCATGGTGATCATCGACATCACCCACAGCTCACCATAAACATGTTACTCAATCTCGAATTAACCCTATCATGGAAGGCAGATCCAGATTCTAATTGTAGAGGTATTCTGCCCATAAGCAATACCAAACACTTAAACCAGCCCTCGCCCAGGACTCGGCACCGGGTTCCTCAGAACACTTTTAGGGTAAGGCCACAAAAGGGTAAACCTGAGATCCTATTTGGAACTCACCCTCACATCAGGGATGTTTCCTAACTCTAACCAAAACCGTATCACCCGCGGACACATTCCCACATACCGATCCCGAACCCTAGCCCTTAATGTTGGACCCGACAACTACCATGAATATCGAAGTCACCTGTGTCTCGACGTAACACTGTATTGAATCTCACTATCGCCCTCACATTCCAGAGGAAAAAAATTATTCTCATGAGCCTGTCCTATCCAGACACCTTACTGAACCCCTACCCCTAATCCACGCACTGACTCCTGGATCTAGACATCATGGGCACCATAGACATAACCAACACCTCACAATAAACCTGTCACTTAATGTCACCCTCGCCCTCACATTACAGCGGCACACTAACATGAATCAAACCCTATCACCCATGTACAACTTCCCAAACACCGAACAGTAACCCTAGCCCCGACTCATGGAAAAGACTTCGAGCGTGAATGTCAACGTCACCCTTGTGTCACTGTAACTTTGGCATTCAATCACGCTGACTCCCTCACATCAGAACCGAGTACTGAATACAAACAGAACCCTATACTGCCTGTACACCCTACCGAATATTTAATGATAACCCTCACTCTGCCCATGGACCTGGCACATCAGGGACATCTCCGACAACCCCCCTGTTCAACATAAAGCTGTCACTCAATCTCGCCATCACCCTCATATCAGAGACAGAACCTCACTTTAAAATTAGCACTGTTCTTCACATACACATTACCGAACATTTAACCCTATCCCTAGACTTCTACTATGGACGGGAACCATCAGAATGCTTTAGGGGTCAGCCCCACAAAATCGTAAACCTGAGACCCAATCACGCACTCACCCTCACATTACAGACGGACCCTAATTCGAAACAAAACATTATCACCAACGTGCACCTTCACAAACACCGAACCCTAACCCTAACGCTGGTCCCTGGGACTGACACCTCACGGTCAACAGCGAAAACCCCGACAGCTCACCGTACACCTATCACTCATTCTCGCCCTCAACCTCACATCAGAGCCAGATTCTCACTGAAATCGTAGTGCTATCCTGCCATTATGCATTACCAAACACTTTAACCTAACCCGAGCCCTGGATTCTGCACCCGATCCATCAGAATACCTTTATTGTCAACCCCACAAAATAGTAAATGTGAGACCCAATATCGCCCTCAAAATCAGATCAGAGTCAGAACCTCACTGTAGCCGAAGCACGGTCCTTCACTTACCCTTTACCGAATACAGAAACCTAACCCTAGCACTGACACATGGACTTGAACGTCATGGTGAACACCGACATCACCCAGAGCTCACCATAAACATGTTACTCAATCTCGCCTTAATCCCCACATTGAAGGCAGATCCAGATTGTAATTGTAGAGGTATTCTGCCCATAAGCAATACCATACACTTAAACCTAACCCTCACCCAGGACTTGGCACCGGGTTCCTCAGAACACTTTTAGGGTAAGGCCACATAAGGGTAAACCTGAGATCCTATTTGGAACTCACCCTCACATCAGGGATGTTTCCTAACTCTAACCGAAACCGTATCCACCGCGGACATATTCCCACATACCGAACCCTAACCCTAGCCCTGTATATTGGAACCGACAACTACCATGAATACCGAAGTCACCTGTGTGTCAACGTAACACTGTCTTTGAATCTCACTATCGCCCTCACATTACAGAGGAAAACAAAATGTACTCATGAGCCTATCCTATCCAGACACCTTACTGAACCCCTACACCTAAATCACGCACTGAGTCCTGAATATGAACATCACGGTCAACATAGCCCTCACCAACACCTCACCATAAACCTGTCGCTCACTCTCACCCTCGCCCTCACATTACAGCGGTACACTAACATGAATCAAACCCTATCACCCATGTAAAACTTCCCAAACACCGAACAGTAACCCTAGGCCCGACTCTTGGAAAAGACTTCGAGCATGAATTTCAACGTCACCCTTGTGTCACTGTAACATTGGCACTCAATCACGCTGACTCCCTTACATCAGAACCGAGTACTGAATACAAATAGAACCCTATACTGATTGTACACCCTTCCGAATATTTAACGCTAACCCTCACTCTGCCCATGGACCTGGCACATCAGGGTCATCTTCAACAAACCCCCGCCGTACAACATAAACCTGTCACTCAATCTCGCCATCACCCTCATATCAGGGACAGAACCTCACTTTAAAAATAGCACTGTTCTGCACATACCCGTTACCGAACATTTAACCCTAACCCTAGACTTCTACTATTGACGGGACCCATCAGAATGCTTTAAGGGTCAGCCCCACAAAATCGTAAACCTGAGACCCAATCTCGGACTCACCCTCACATTACAGACGGACACTAACTCGAACCTAAACCTTATCACCAACGTACAACTTCCCAAACACCGAACCCTAACCCTAACCCTGGTCTCTGGGACTGACACCTCACGGTCAACAGCGACAACCCCGAAAGCTCACCATACACCCACCATTCATTCTCGCTCCCACCCTCACATCAGTGGCAGATTCTCACTTTAATAATTGTGCTAAACTTCCCATATGCATTAACAAACACTTAAACCTAACCCTAGCCCTGGATTCTTCACCTGATCCATCAGAATACCTTTATTGTCAGCCCCACAAAATAGTAAATGTGAGACCCAATATCGCCCTCAAACTCAGATGAGAGTCAGAACCTCACTGTAGCCGAAGCACGGTCCTTCACTTACCCTTTACCAAATACAGAAACCTAACCCTAGCACTGACACATGGACTTGACCGTCATGGTGATCATCGACATCACCCACAGCTCACCATAAACATGTTACTCAATCTCGAATTAACCCTATCATGGAAGGCAGATCCAGATTCTAATTGTAGAGGTATTCTGCCCATAAGCAATACCAAACACTTAAACCAGCCCTCGCCCAGGACTCGGCACCGGGTTCCTCAGAACACTTTTAGGGTAAGGCCACAAAAGGGTAAACCTGAGATCCTATTTGGAACTCACCCTCACATCAGGGATGTTTCCTAACTCTAACCAAAACCGTATCACCCGCGGACACATTCCCACATACCGATCCCGAACCCTAGCCCTTAATGTTGGACCCGACAACTACCATGAATATCGAAGTCACCTGTGTCTCGACGTAACACTGTATTGAATCTCACTATCGCCCTCACATTCCAGAGGAAAAAAATTATTCTCATGAGCCTGTCCTATCCAGACACCTTACTGAACCCCTACCCCTAATCCACGCACTGACTCCTGGATCTAGACATCATGGGCACCATAGACATAACCAACACCTCACAATAAACCTGTCGCTTAATGTCACCCTCGCCCTCACATTACAGCGGCACACTAACATGAATCAAACCCTATCACCCATGTACAACTTCCCAAACACCGAACAGTAACCCTAGCCCCGACTCATGGAAAAGACTTCGAGCGTGAATGTCAACGTCACCCTTGTGTCACTGTAACTTTGGCATTCAATCACGCTGACTCCCTCACATCAGAACCGAGTACTGAATACAAACAGAACCCTATACTGCCTGTACACCCTACCGAATATTTAATGATAACCCTCACTCTGCCCATGGACCTGGCACATCAGGGACATCTCCGACAACCCCCCTGTTCAACATAAAGCTGTCACTCAATCTCGCCATCACCCTCATATCAGAGACAGAACCTCACTTTAAAATTAGCACTGTTCTTCACATACACATTACCGAACATTTAACCCTATCCCTAGACTTCTACTATGGACGGGAACCATCAGAATGCTTTAGGGGTCAGCCCCACAAAATCGTAAACCTGAGACCCAATCACGCACTCACCCTCACATTACAGACGGACCCTAATTCGAAACAAAACATTATCACCAACGTGCACCTTCACAAACACCGAACCCTAACCCTAACGCTGGTCCCTGGGACTGACACCTCACGGTCAACAGCGAAAACCCCGACAGCTCACCGTACACCTATCACTCATTCTCGCCCTCAACCTCACATCAGAGCCAGATTCTCACTGAAATCGTAGTGCTATCCTGCCATTATGCATTACCAAACACTTTAACCTAACCCGAGCCCTGGATTCTGCACCCGATCCATCAGAATACCTTTATTGTCAACCCCACAAAATAGTAAATGTGAGACCCAATATCGCCCTCAAAATCAGATCAGAGTCAGAACCTCACTGTAGCCGAAGCACGGTCCTTCACTTACCCTTTACCGAATACAGAAACCTAACCCTAGCACTGACACATGGACTTGACCGTCATGGTGAACACCGACATCACCCAGAGCTCACCATAAACATGTTACTCAATCTCGCCATAATCCCCACATTGAAGGCAGATCCAGATTGTAATTGTAGAGGTATTCTGCCCATAAGCAATACCATACACTTAAACCTAACCCTCACCCAGGACTTGGCACCGGGTTCCTCAGAACACTTTTAGGGTAAGGCCACTTAAGGGTAAACCTGAGATCCTATTTGGAACTCACCCTCACATCAGGGATGTTTCCTAACTCTAACCGAAACCGTATCCACCGCGGACATATTCCCACATACCGAACCCTAACCCTAGCCCTGTATATTGGAACCGACAACTACCATGAATACCGAAGTCACCTGTGTGTCAACGTAACACTGTCTTTGAATCTCACTATCGCCCTCACATTACAGAGGAAAACAAAATGTACTCATGAGCCTATCCTATCCAGACACCTTACTGAACCCCTACCCCTAAACCACGCACTGACTCCTGAATATGAACATCACGGTCAACATAGACCTCACCAACACCTCACCATAAACCTGTCGCTCACTCTCACCCTCGCCCTCACATTACAGCGGTACACTAACATGAATCAAACCCTATCACCCATGTAAAACTTCCCAAACACCGAACAGTAACCCTAGGCCCGACTCTTGGAAAAGACTTCGAGCATGAATTTCAACGTCACCCTTGTGTCACTGTAACATTGGCACTCAATCACGCTGACTCCCTTACATCAGAACCGAGTACTGAATACAAATAGAACCCTATACTGATTGTACACCCTTCCGAATATTTAACGCTAACCCTCACTCTGCCCATGGACCTGGCACATCAGGGTCATCTTCAACAAACCCCCGCCGTACAACATAAACCTGTCACTCAATCTCGCCATCACCCTCATATCAGGGACAGAACCTCACTTTAAAAATAGCACTGTTCTGCACATACCCGTTACCGAACATTTAACCCTAACCCTAGACTTCTACTATTGACGGGACCCATCAGAATGCTTTAAGGGTCAGCCCCACAAAATCGTAAACCTGAGACCCAATCTCGGACTCACCCTCACATTACAGACGGACACTAACTCGAACCAAAACCTTATCACCAACGTACACCTTCCCAAACACCGAACCCTAACCCTAACCCTGGTCTCTGGGACTGACACCTCACGGTCAACAGCGACAACCCCGAAAGCTCACCATACACCCACCATTCATTCTCGCTCCCACCCTCACATCAGTGGCAGATTCTCACTTTAATAATTGTGCTAAACTTCCCATATGCATTAACAAACACTTAAACCTAACCCTAGCCCTGGATTCTTCACCTGATCCATCAGAATACCTTTATTGTCAGCCCCACAAAATAGTAAATGTGAGACCCAATATCGCCCTCAAACTCAGATGAGAGTCAGAACCTCACTGTAGCCGAAGCACCGTCCTTCACTTACCCTTTACCAAATACAGAAACCTAACCCTAGCACTGACACATGGACTTGACCGTCATGGTGATCATCGACATCACCCACAGCTCACCATAAACATGTTACTCAATCTCGAATTAACCCTATCATGGAAGGCAGATCCAGATTCTAATTGTAGAGGTATTCTGCCCATAAGCAATACCAAACACTTAAACCAGCCCTCGCCCAGGACTCGGCACCGGGTTCCTCAGAACACTTTTAGGGTAAGGCCACAAAAGGGTAAACCTGAGATCCTATTTGGAACTCACCCTCACATCAGGGATGTTTCCTAACTCTAACCAAAACCGTATCACCCGCGGACACATTCCCACATACCGATCCCGAACTCTAGCCCTTAATGTTGGACCCGACAACTACCATGAATATCGAAGTCACCTGTGTCTCGACGTAACACTGTATTGAATCTCACTATCGCCCTCACATTCCAGAGGAAAAAAATTATTCTCATGAGCCTGTCCTATCCAGACACCTTACTGAACCCCTACCCCTAATCCACGCACTGACTCCTGGATCTAGACATCATGGGCACCATAGACATAACCAACACCTCACAATAAACCTGTCGCTTAATGTCACCCTCGCCCTCACATTACAGCGGCACACTAACATGAATCAAACCCTATCACCCATGTACAACTTCCCAAACACCGAACAGTAACCCTAGCCCCGACTCATGGAAAAGACTTCGAGCGTGAATGTCAACGTCACCCTTGTGTCACTGTAACTTTGGCATTCAATCACGCTGACTCCCTCACATCAGAACCGAGTACTGAATACAAACAGAACCCTATACTGCCTGTACACCCTACCGAATATTTAATGATAACCCTCACTCTGCCCATGGACCTGGCACATCAGGGATATCTCCGACAACCCCCCTGTTCAACATAAAGCTGTCACTCAATCTCGCCATCACCCTCATATCAGAGACAGAACCTCACTTTAAAATTAGCACTGTTCTTCACATACACATTACCGAACATTTAACCCTAACCCTAGACTTCTACTATGGACGGGAACCATCTGAATGCTTTAGGGGTCAGCCCCACAAAATCGTAAACCTGAGACCCAATCACGCACTCACCCTCACATTACAGACGGACCCTAATTCGAAACAAAACATTATCACCAACGTGCACCTTCACAAACACCGAACCCTAACCCTAACGCTGGTCCCTGGGACTGACACCTCACGGTCAACAGCGACAACCCCGACAGCTCACCGTACACCTATCACTCATTCTCGCCCTCAACCTCACATCAGAGCCAGATTCTCACTGAAATCTTAGTGCTATCCTGCCATTATGCATTACCAAACACTTTAACCTAACCCGAGCCCTGGATTCTGCACCCAATCCATCAGAATACCTTTATTGTCAACCCCACAAAATAGTAAATGTGAGACCCAATATCGCCCTCAAAATCAGATCAGAGTCAGAACCTCACTGTAGCCGAAGCACGGTCCTTCACTTACCCTTTACCGAATACAGAAACCTAACCCTAGCACTGACACATGGACTTGACCGTCATGGTGAACACCGACATCACCCAGAGCTCACCATAAACATGTTACTCAATCTCGCCTTAATCCCCACATTGAAGGCAGATCCAGATTGTAATTGTAGAGGTATTCTGCCCATAAGCAATACCATACACTTAAACCTAACCCTCACCCAGGACTTGGCACCGGGTTCCTCAGAACACTTTTAGGGTAAGGCCACATAAGGGTAAACCTGAGATCCTATTTGGAACTCACCCTCACATCAGGGATGTTTCCTAACTCTAACCGAAACCGTATCCACCGCGGACACATTCCCACATAGCGAACCCTAACCCTTGCCCTGAATGTTGGAACCGACCACTACCATGAATACCGAAGTCACCTGTGTGTCAACGTAACACTGTCTTTGAATCTCACTATCGCCCTCACATTACAGAGGAAAACAAAATGTACTCATGAGCCTATCCTATCCAGACACCTTACTGAACCCCTACCCCTAAACCACGCACTGACTCCTGAATATGAACATCACGGTCAACATAGACCTCACCAACACCTCACCATAAACCTGTCGCTCAATCTCACCCTCGCCCTCACATTACAGCGGTACACTAACATGAATCAACCCCTATCACACATGTACATCTTCCCAAACATCGAACAGTAACCCTAGCCCCAACTCATGGAAAAGACTTCGAGCCTGAATGTCAACGTCACCCTTGTGTCACTGTAACATTGGCATTCAATCACGCTGTCTCACTCACATCAGAACCGAGTACTGAATACAAACAGAACCCTATACTGATTGTACACCCTTCCGAATATTTAACGCTAACACTCATTCTGTCCCTGGACCTGGCGCATCAGGGTCATCTACGACAAACCCCCCCTGTTCAACATAAACCTGCCACTCAAACTCGCCATCACCCTCATATCAGGGAAAGAACCTCACTTTAAATATAGCACTGTTCTGCACATACACGTTGCCGAACATTTAACCCTAACCCTAGACTTCTACTATTGACGGAACCCATCAGAATGCTTTAAGGGTCATCCCCACAAAATCGTAAACCTGAGACCCAATCTCGGACTCAACCTCACATTACAGACGGACACTAACTCGAACCAAAACCTTATCACCAACGTACACCTTCCCAAACACCGAACCCTAACCCTAACCCTGGTCCCTGGGACTGACACCTCACGGTCAACAGCGACAACCCCGAAAGCTCACCATACACCTATCTTTCATTCTCGCTCCCACTCTCACATCAGTGGCAGATTCTCACTTTAATAATTGTGCTAAAATTACCATATGCATTAACAAACACTTAAACCTAACCCTAGCCCTGGATTCTTCACCTGATCCATCAGAATACCTTTATTGTCAGCCCCACAAAATAGTAAATGTGAGACCCAATATCGCCCTCAAACTCAGATGAGAGTCAGAACCTCACGGTAGCCGAAGCACGGTCCTCCTCTTACCCTTTACCAAATACAGAAACCTAACACTAGCACTGACACATGGACTTGACCGTCATGGTGAACATCGACATCACCCACAGCTCACCATAAACATGTTACTCAATCTCGCCTTAACCCTCACATTGAAGGCAGATCCAGATTCAAATTGTAGAGGTATTCTACCCATAAGCAATACCATACACTTAAACCTAACCCTCGCCCAGGACTCGGCACCGGGTTCCTCAGAACACTTTTAGGGTAAGGCCACAAAAGGGTAAACCTGAGATCCTATTTGGATCTCACCCTCACATCAGGGATGTTTCCTAACTCTAACCGAAACCGTATCCACCGCGGACATATTCCCACATACCGAACCCTAACCCTAGCCCTGTATATTGGAACCGACAACTACCATGAATACCGAAGTCACCTGTGTGTCAACGTAACACTGTCTTTGAATCTCACTATCGCCCTCACATTACAGAGGAAAACAAAATGTACTCATGAGCCTATCCTATCCAGACACCTTACTGAACCCCTACACCTAAATCACGCACTGAGTCCTGAATATGAACATCACGGTCAACATAGCCCTCACCAACACCTCACCATAAACCTGTCGCTCACTCTCACCCTCGCCCTCACATTACAGCGGTACACTAACATGAATCAAACCCTATCACCCATGTAAAACTTCCCAAACACCGAACAGTAACCCTAGGCCCGACTCTTGGAAAAGACTTCGAGCTTGAATGTCAACGTCACCCTTGTGTCTCTGTAACATTGGCACTCAATCACGCTGACTCCCTTACATCAGAACCGAGTACTGAATACAAATAGAACCCTATACTGATTGTACACCCTTCCGAATATTTAACGCTAACCCTCACTCTGCCCATGGACCTGGCACATCAGGGTCATCTTCAACAAAACCCCCCCGTACAACATAAACCTGTCACTCAATCTCGCCATCACCCTCATATCAGGGACAGAACCTCACTTTAAAAACAGCACTGTTCTGCACATACGCGTTACCGAACATTTAACCCTATCCCTAGACTTCTACTATTGACGGGACCCATCAGAATGCTTTAAGGGTCAGCCCCACAAAATCGTAAACCTGAGACCCAATCTCGGACTCACCCTCACATTACAGACGGACACTAACTCGAACCTAAACCTTATCACCAACGTACACCTTCCCAAACACCGAACCCTAACCCTAACCCTGGTCCCTGGGACTGACACCTCACGGTCAACAGCGACAACCCCGAAAGCTCACCATACACCCATCATTCATTCTCGCTCCCACCCTCACATCAGTGGCAGATTCTCACTTTAATAATTGTGCTAAACTTCCCATATGCATTAACAAACACTTAAACCTAACCCTAGCCCTGGATTCTTCACCTGATCCATCAGAATACCTTTATTGTCAGCCCCACAAAATAGTAAATGTGAGACCCAATATCGCCCTCAAACTCAGATGAGAGTCAGAACCTCACGGTAGCCGAAGCACGGTCCTCCTCTTACCCTTTACCAAATACAGAAACCTAACACTAGCACTGACACATGGACTTGACCGTCATGGTGAACATCGACATCACCCACAGCTCACCATAAACATGTTACTCAATCTCGCCTTAACCCTCACATTGAAGGCAGATCCAGATTCAAATTGTAGAGGTATTCTACCCATAAGCAATACCATACACTTAAACCTAACCCTCGCCCAGGACTCGGCACCTGGTTCCTCAGAACACTTTTAGGGTAAGGCCACAAAAGGGTAAACCTGAGATCCTATTTGGATCTCACCCTCACATCAGGGATGTTTCCTAACTCTAACCGAAACCGTATCCACCGCGGACATATTCCCACATACCGAACCCTAACCCTAGCCCTGTATATTGGAACCGACAACTACCATGAATACCGAAGTCACCTGTGTGTCAACGTAACACTGTCTTTGAATCTCACTATCGCCCTCACATTACAGAGGAAAACAAAATGTACTCATGAGCCTATCCTATCCAGACACCTTACTGAACCCCTACACATAAATCACGCACTGAGTCCTGAATATGAACATCACGGTCAACATAGCCCTCACCAACACCTCACCATAAACCTGTCGCTCACTCTCACCCTCGCCCTCACATTACAGCGGTACACTAACATGAATCAAACCCTATCACCCATGTAAAACTTCCCAAACACCGAACAGTAACCCTAGGCCCGACTCTTGGAAAAGACTTCGAGCATGAATGTCAACGTCACCCTTGTGTCACTGTAACATTGGCACTCAATCACGCTGACTCCCTTACATCAGAACCGAGTACTGAATACAAATAGAACCCTATACTGATTGTACACCCTTCCGAATATTTAACGCTAACCCTCACTCTGCCCATGGACCTGGCACATCAGGGTCATCTTCAACAAACCCCCCCCGTACAACATAAACCTGTCACTCAATCTCGCCATCACCCTCATATCAGGGACAGAACCTCACTTTAAAAATAGCACTGTTCTGCACATACCCGTTACCGAACATTTAACCCTAACCCTAGACTTCTACTATTGACGGGATCCATCAGAATCCTTTAAGGGTCAGCCCCACAAAATCGTAAACCTGAGACCCAATCTCGGACTCACCCTCACATTACAGACGGACACTAACTCGAACCTAAACCTTATCACCAACGTACACCTTCCCAAACACCGAACCCTAACCCTAACCCTGGTCTCTGGGACTGACACCTCACGGTCAACAGCGACAACCCCGAAAGCTCACCATACACCCACCATTCATTCTCGCTCCCACCCTCACATCAGTGGCAGATTCTCACTTTAATAATTGTGCTAAACTTCCCATATGCATTAACAAACACTTAAACCTAACCCTAGCCCTGGATTCTTCACCTGATCCATCAGAATACCTTTATTGTCAGCCCCACAAAATAGTAAATGTGAGACCCAATATCGCCCTCAAACTCAGATGAGAGTCAGAACCTCACTGTAGCCGAAGCACGGTCCTTCACTTACCCTTTACCAAATACAGAAACCTAACCCTAGCACTGACACATGGACTTGACCGTCATGGTGATCATCGACATCACCCACAGCTCACCATAAACATGTTACTCAATCTCGAATTAACCCTATCATGGAAGGCAGATCCAGATTCTAATTGTAGAGGTATTCTGCCCATAAGCAATACCAAACACTTAAACCAGCCCTCGCCCAGGACTCGGCACCGGGTTCCTCAGAACACTTTTAGGGTAAGGCCACAAAAGGGTAAACCTGAGATCCTATTTGGAACTCACCCTCACATCAGGGATGTTTCCTAACTCTAACCAAAACCGTATCACCCGCGGACACATTCCCACATACCGATCCCGAACCCTAGCCCTTAATGTTGGACCCGACAACTACCATGAATATCGAAGTCACCTGTGTCTCGACGTAACACTGTATTGAATCTCACTATCGCCCTCACATTCCAGAGGAAAAAAATTATTCTCATGAGCCTGTCCTATCCAGACACCTTACTGAACCCCTACCCCTAATCCACGCACTGACTCCTGGATCTAGACATCATGGGCACCATAGACATAACCAACACCTCACAATAAACCTGTCGCTTAATGTCACCCTCGCCCTCACATTACAGCGGCACACTAACATGAATCAAACCCTATCACCCATGTACAACTTCCCAAACACCGAACAGTAACCCTAGCCCCGACTCATGGAAAAGACTTCGAGCGTGAATGTCAACGTCACCCTTGTGTCACTGTAACTTTGGCATTCAATCACGCTGACTCCCTCACATCAGAACCGAGTACTGAATACAAACAGAACCCTATACTGCCTGTACACCCTACCGAATATTTAATGATAACCCTCACTCTGCCCATGGACCTGGCACATCAGGGACATCTCCGACAACCCCCCTGTTCAACATAAAGCTGTCACTCAATCTCGCCATCACCCTCATATCAGAGACAGAACCTCACTTTAAAATTAGCACTGTTCTTCACATACACATTACCGAACATTTAACCCTAACCCTAGACTTCTACTATGGACGGGAACCATCAGAATGCTTTAGGGGTCAGCCCCACAAAATCGTAAACCTGAGACCCAATCACGCACTCACCCTCACATTACAGACGGACCCTAATTCGAAACAAAACATTATCATCAACGTGCACCTTCACAAACACCGAACCCTAACCCTAACGCTGGTCCCGGGGACTGACACCTCACGGTCAACAGCGACAACCCCGACAGCTCACCGTACACCTATCACTCATTCTCGCCCTCAACCTCACATCAGAGCCAGATTCTCACTGAAATCGTAGTACTATCCTGCCATTATGCATTACCAAACACTTTAACCTAACCCGAGCCCTGGATTCTGCACCCGATCCATCAGAATACCTTTATTGTCAACCCCACAAAATAGTAAATGTGAGACCCAATATCGCCCTCAAAATCAGATCAGAGTCAGAACCTCACTGTAGCCGAAGCACGGTCCTTCACTTACCCTTTACCGAATACAGAAACCTAACCCTAGCACTGACACATGGACTTAACCGTCATGGTGAACACCATCACCCAGAGCTCACCATAAACATGTTACTCAATCTCGCCTTAATCCCCACATTGAAGGCAGATCCAGATTGTAATTGTAGAGGTATTCTGCCCATAAGCAATACCATACACTTAAACCTAACCCTCACCCAGGACTCGGCACCGGGTTCCTCAGAACACTTTTAGGGTAAGGCCACAAAAGGGTAAACCTGAGATCCTATTTGGAACTCACCCTCACATCAGGGATGTTTCCTAACTCTAACCGAAACCGTATCCACCACGGACACATTCCCACATAGCGAACCCTAACCCTTGCCCTGAATGTTGGAACCGACCACTACCATGAATACCGAAGTCACCTGTGTGTCAACGTAACACTGTCTTTGAATCTCACTATCGCCCTCACATTACAGAGGAAAACAAAATGTACTCATGAGCCTATCCTATCCAGACACCTTACTGAACCCCTACCCCTAAACCACGCACTGACTCCTGAATATGAACATCACGGTCAACATAGACCTCACCAACACCTCACCATAAACCTGTCGCTCAATCTCACCCTCGCCCTCACATTACAGCGGTACACTAACATGAATCAACCCCTATCACACATGTACATCTTCCCAAACATCGAACAGTAACCCTAGCCCCAACTCATGGAAAAGACTTCTAGCCTGAATGTCAACGTCACCCTTGTGTCACTGTAACATTGGCATTCAATCACGCTGTCTCCCTCACATCAGAACCGAGTACTGAATACAAACAGAACCCTATACTGATTGTACACCCTTCCGAATATTTAACGCTAACACTCATTCTGTCCCTGGACCTGGCGCATCAGGGTCATCTACGACAAACCCCCCCCGTTCAACATAAACCTGCCACTCAAACTCGCCATCACCCTCATATCAGGGAAAGAACCTCACTTTAAATATAGCACTGTTCTGCACATACACGTTGCCGAACATTTAACCCTAACCCTAGACTTCTACTATTGACGGAACCCATCAGAATGCTTTAAGGGTCATCCCCACAAAATCGTAAACCTGAGACTCAATCTCGGACTCACCCTCACATTACAGACGGACACTAACTCGAACCAAAATCTTATCACCAACGTACACCTTCCCAAACACCGAACCCTAACCCTAACCCTGGTCCCTGGGACTGACACCTCACGGTCAACAGCGACAACCCCGAAAGCTCACCATACACCTATCTTTCATTCTCGCTCCCACCCTCACATCAGTGGCAGATTCTCACTTTAATAATTGTGCTAAAATTACCATATGCATTAACAAACAGTTAAACCTAACCCTAGCCCTGGATTCTTCACCTGATCCATCAGAATACCTTTATTGTCAGACCCACAAAATAGTAAATGTGAGACCCAATATCGCCCTCAAACTCAGATGAGAGTCAGAACCTCACGGTAGCCGAAGCACGGTCCTCCTCTTACCCTTTACCAAATACAGAAACCTAACACTAGCACTGACACATGGACTTGACCGTCATGGTGAACATCGACATCACCCACAGCTCACCATAAACATGTTACTCAATCTCGCCTTAACCCTCACATTGAAGGCAGATCCAGATTCAAATTGTAGAGGTATTCTACCCATAAGCAATACCATACACTTAAACCTAACCCTCGCCCAGGACTCGGCACCGGGTTCCTCAGAACACTTTTAGGGTAAGGCCACAAAAGGGTAAACCTGAGATCCTATTTGGATCTCACCCTCACATCAGGGATGTTTCCTAACTCTAACCAAAACCGTATCCACCGCGGACATATTCCCACATACCGAACCCTAACCCTAGCCCTGTATATTGGAACCGACAACTACCATGAATACCGAAGTCACCTGTGTGTCAACGTAACACTGTCTTTGAATCTCACTATCGCCCTCACATTACAGAGGAAAACAAAATGTACTCATGAGCCTATCCTATCCAGACACCTTACTGAACCCCTACACCTAAATCACGCAATGAGTCCTGAATATGAACATCACGGTCAACATAGCCCTCACCAACACCTCACCATAAACCTGTCGCTCACTCTCACCCTCGCCCTCACATTACAGCGGTACACTAACATGAATCAAACCCTATCACCCATGTAAAACTTCCCAAACACCGAACAGTAACCCTAGGCCCGACTCTTGGAAAAGACTTCGAGCATGAATGTCAACGTCACCCTTGTGTCACTGTAACATTGGCACTCAATCACGCTGACTCCCTTACATCAGAACCGAGTACTGAATACAAATAGAACCCTATACTGATTGTACACCCTTCCGAATATTTAACGCTAACCCTCACTCTGCCCATGGACCTGGCACATCAGGGTCATCTTCAACAAACCCCCCCCGTACAACATAAACCTGTCACTCAATCTCGCCATCACCCTCATATCAGGGACAGAACCTCACTTTAAAAATAGCACTGTTCTGCACATACCCGTTACCGAACATTTAACCCTAACCCTAGACTTCTACTATTGACGGGATCCATCAGAATCCTTTAAGGGTCAGCCCCACAAAATCGTAAACCTGAGACCCAATCTCGGACTCACCCTCACATTACAGACGGACACTAACTCGAACCTAAACCTTATCACCAACGTACACCTTCCCAAACACCGAACCCTAACCCTAACCCTGGTCTCTGGGACTGACACCTCACGGTCAACAGCGACAACCCCGAAAGCTCACCATACACCCACCATTCATTCTCGCTCCCACCCTCACATCAGTGGCAGATTCTCACTTTAATAATTGTGCTAAACTTCCCATATGCATTAACAAACACTTAAACCTAACCCTAGCCCTGGATTCTTCACCTGATCCATCAGAATACCTTTATTGTCAGCCCCACAAAATAGTAAATGTGAGACCCAATATCGCCCTCAAACTCAGATGAGAGTCAGAACCTCACTGTAGCCGAAGCACGGTCCTTCACTTACCCTTTACCAAATACAGAAACCTAACCCTAGCACTGACACATGGACTTGACCGTCATGGTGATCATCGACATCACCCACAGCTCACCATAAACATGTTACTCAATCTCGAATTAACCCTATCATGGAAGGCAGATCCAGATTCTAATTGTAGAGGTATTCTGCCCATAAGCAATACCAAACACTTAAACCAGCCCTCGCCCAGGACTCGGCACCGGGTTCCTCAGAACACTTTTAGGGTAAGGCCACAAAAGGGTAAACCTGAGATCCTATTTGGAACTCACCCTCACATCAGGGATGTTTCCTAACTCTAACCAAAACCGTATCACCCGCGGACACATTCCCACATACCGATCCCGAACCCTAGCCCTTAATGTTGGACCCGACAACTACCATGAATATCGAAGTCACCTGTGTCTCGACGTAACACTGTATTGAATCTCACTATCGCCCTCACATTCCAGAGGAAAAAAATTATTCTCATGAGCCTGTCCTATCCAGACACCTTACTGAACCCCTACCCCTAATCCACGCACTGACTCCTGGATCTAGACATCATGGGCACCATAGACATAACCAACACCTCACAATAAACCTGTCGCTTAATGTCACCCTCGCCCTCACATTACAGCGGCACACTAACATGAATCAAACCCTATCACCCATGTACAACTTCCCAAACACCGAACAGTAACCCTAGCCCCGACTCATGGAAAAGACTTCGAGCGTGAATGTCAACGTCACCCTTGTGTCACTGTAACTTTGGCATTCAATCACGCTGACTCCCTCACATCAGAACCGAGTACTGAATACAAACAGAACCCTATACTGCCTGTACACCCTACCGAATATTTAATGATAACCCTCACTCTGCCCATGGACCTGGCACATCAGGGACATCTCCGACAACCCCCCTGTTCAACATAAAGCTGTCACTCAATCTCGCCATCACCCTCATATCAGAGACAGAACCTCACTTTAAAATTAGCACTGTTCTTCACATACACATTACCGAACATTTAACCCTAACCCTAGACTTCTACTATGGACGGGAACCATCAGAATGCTTTAGGGGTCAGCCCCACAAAATCGTAAACCTGAGACCCAATCACGCACTCACCCTCACATTACAGACGGACCCTAATTCGAAACAAAACATTATCACCAACGTGCACCTTCACAAACACCGAACCCTAACCCTAACGCTGGTCCCTGGGACTGACACCTCACGGTCAACAGCGACAACCCCGACAGCTCACCGTACACCTATCACTCATTCTCGCCCTCAACCTCACATCAGAGCCAGATTCTCACTGAAATCGTAGTGCTATCCTGCCATTATGCATTACCAAACACTTTAACCTAACCCGAGCCCTGGATTCTGCACCCGATCCATCAGAATACCTTTATTTTCAACCCCACAAAATAGTAAATGTGAGACCCAATATCGCCCTCAAAATCAGATCAGAGTCAGAACCTCACTGTAGCCGAAGCACGGTCCTTCACTTACCCTTTACCGAATACAGAAACCTAACCCTAGCACTGACACATGGACTTGACCGTCATGGTGAACACCATCACCCAGAGCTCACCATAAACATGTTACTCAATCTCGCCTTAATCCCCACATTGAAGGCAGATCCAGATTGTAATTGTAGAGGTATTCTGCCCATAAGCAATACCATACACTTAAACCTAACCCTCACCCAGGACTCGGCACCGGGTTCCTCAGAACACTTTTAGGGTAAGGCCACAAAAGGGTAAACCTGAGATCCTATTTGGATCTCACCCTCACATCAGGGATGTTTCCTAACTCTAACCGAAACCGTATCCACCGCGGACATATTCCCACATACCGAACCCTAACCCTAGCCCTGTATATTGGAACCGACAACTACCATGAATACCGAAGTCACCTGTGTGTCAACGTAACACTGTCTTTGAATCTCACTATCGCCCTCACATTACAGAGGAAAACAAAATGTACTCATGAGCCTATCCTATCCAGACACCTTACTGAACCCCTACCCCTAAACCACGCACTGACTCCTGAATATGAACATCACGGTCAACATAGACCTCACCAACACCTCACCATAAACCTGTCGCTCAATCTCACCCTCGCCCTCACATTACAGCGGTACACTAACATGAATCAACCCCTATCACCCATGTACATCTTCCCAAACACCGAACAGTAACCCTAGCCCCGACTCATGGAAAAGACATCGAGCATGAATGTCAACGTCACCCTTGTGTCACTGTAACATTGGCATTCAATCACGCTGTCTCCCTCACATCAGAACCGAGTACTGAATACAAACAGAACCCTATACTGATTGTCCACCCTTCCGAATATTTAACGCTAACCCTCACTCTGTCCCTGGACCTGGAGCATCAGGGTCATCTACGACAAACCCCCCCCGTTCAACATAAACCTGTCACTCAATCTCGCCATCACCCTCATATCAGGGACAGAACCTCACTTTAAATATAGCACTGTTCTGCACATACCCGTTACCGAACATTTAACCCTAAACCTAGACTTCTACTATTGACGGGACCCATCAGAATGCTTTAAGGGCCAGCCCCACAAAATCGTAAACCTGAGACCCAATCTCGGACTCACCCTCACATTACAGACGGACACTAACTCGAACCTAAACCTTATCACCAACATACACCTTCCCAAACACCGAACCCTAACCCTAACCCTGGTCCCTGGGACTGACACCTCACGGTCAACAGCGACAACCCCGACAGCTATCCGTACCTATCACTCATTCTCGCCCTCAACCTCACATCAGAGCCAGATTCTCACTGAAATCGTAGTGCTATCCTGCCATTATGCATTACCAAACACTTTAACCTAACCCGAGCCCTGGATTCTGCACCAGATCCATCAGAATACCTTTATTGTCAACCCCACAAAATAGTAAATGTGAGACCCAATATCGCCCTCAAACTCAGATCAGAGTCAGAACCTCACTGTAGCCGAAGCACGGTCCTTCACTTACCCTTTACCGAATACAGAAACCTAACCCTTGCACTGACACATGGACTTGACTCTCATGGTGAACAACGACATCACCCAGAGCTCACCATAAACATGTTACTCAATCTCGCCTTAATCCCCACATTGAAGGCAGATCCAGATTGTAATTGTAGAGGTATTCTGCCCATAAGCAATACCATACACTTAAACCTAACCCTCGCCCAGGACTCGGCACCGGGTTCCTCAGAACACTTTTAGGGTAAGGCCACAAAAGGGTAAACCTGAGATCCTATTTGGAACTCACCCTCACATCAGGGATGTTTCCTAACTCTAACCGAAACCGTATCCACCGCGGACACATTCCCACATAGCGAAACCTAACCCTAGCCCTGAATGTTGGAACCGACCACTACCATGAATAACGAAGTCACCTGTGTGTCAACGTAACACTGTCTTTGAATCTCACTATCGCCCTCACATTACAGAGGAAAACAAAATGTACTCATGAGCCTAACCTATCCAGACACCTTACTGAACCCCTACCCCAAACCACGCACTGACTCCTGAATATGAACATCACGGTCAACATAGACCTCACCAACACCTCACCATAAACCTGTCGCTCAATCTCACCCTCGCCCTCACATTACAGCGGTACACTAACATGAATCAACCCCTATCACCCATGTACATCTTCCCAAACACCGAACAGTAACCATAGCCCCGAATCATGGAAAAGACTTCGAGCATGAATGTCAACGTCACCCTTGTGTCACTGTAACATTGGCATTCAATCACGCTGTCTCCCTCACATCAGAACCGAGTACTGAATACAAACAGAACCCTATACTGATTGTACACCCTTCCGAATATTTAACGCTAACCCTCACTCTGTCCCTGGACCTGGCGCATCAGGGTCATCTACGACAAACCCCCCCCCGTTCAACGTAAACCTGTCACTCAATCTCGCCATCACCCTCATATCAGGGACAGAACCTCACTTTAAATATAGCACTGTTCTGCACATACCCAGAACCGAACATTTAACCCTAACCCTAGACTTCTACTATTGACGGGACCCATCAGAATGCTTTAAGGGTCAGCCCCACAAAATCGTAAACCTGAGACCCAATCTCGGACTCACCCTCACATTACAGACGGACACTAACTCGAACCTAAACCTTATCACCAACGTACACCTTCCCAAACACCGAACCCTAACCCTAACCCTGGTCCCTGGGACTGACACCTCACCGTCAACAGCGACAACGACGAAAGCTCACCATACACCCATCATTCATTCTCGCTCCCACCCTCACATCAGTGGCAGATTCTCACTTTAATAATTGTGCTAAACTTCCCATATGCATTAACAAACACTTAAACCTAACCCTAGCCCTGGATTCTTCACCTGATCCATCAGAATACCTTTATTGTCAGCCCCACAAAATAGTAAATGTGAGACCCAATATCGCCCTCAAACTCAGATGAGAGTCAGAACCTCACTGTAGCCGAAGCACGGTCCTTCACTTACCCTTTACCAAATACAGAAACCTAACCCTAGCACTGACACATGGACTTGACCGTCATGGTGATCATCGACATCACCCACAGCTCACCATAAACATGTTACTCAATCTCGAATTAACCCTATCATGGAAGGCAGATCCAGATTCTAATTGTAGAGGTATTCTGCCCATAAGCAATACCAAACACTTAAACCAGCCCTCGCCCAGGACTCGGCACCGGGTTCCTCAGAACACTTTTAGGGTAAGGCCACAAAAGGGTAAACCTGAGATCCTATTTGGAACTCACCCTCACATCAGGGATGTTTCCTAACTCTAACCAAAACCGTATCACCCGCGGACACATTCCCACATACCGATCCCGAACCCTAGCGCTTAATGTTGGACCCGACAACTACCATGAATATCGAAGTCACCTGTGTCTCGACGTAACACTGTATTGAATCTCACTATCGCCCTCACATTCCAGAGGAAAAAAATTATTCTCATGAGCCTGTCCTATCCAGACACCTTACTGAACCCCTACCCCTAATCCACGCACTGACTCCTGGATCTAGACATCATGGGCACCATAGACATAACCAACACCTCACAATAAACCTGTCGCTTAATGTCACCCTCGCCCTCACATTACAGTGGCACACTAACATGAATCAAACCCTATCACCCATGTACAACTTCCCAAACACCGAACAGTAACCCTAGCCCCGACTCATGGAAAAGACTTCGAGCGTGAATGTCAACGTCACCCTTGTGTCACTGTAACTTTGGCATTCAATCACGCTGACTCCCTCACATCAGAACCGAGTACTGAATACAAACAGAACTTTATACTGCCTGTACACCCTACTGAATATTTAACGCTAACCCTCACTCTGCCCATGGACCTGGCACATCAGGGACATCTCCGACAACCCCCCTGTTCAACATAAAGCTGTCACTCAATCTCGCCATCACCCTCATATCAGAGACAGAACCTCACTTTAAAATTAGCACTGTTCTTCACATACACATTACCGAACATTTAACCCTAACCCTAGACTTCTACTATGGACGGGAACCATCAGAATGCTTTAGGGGTCAGCCCCACAAAATCGTAAACCTGAGACCCAATCACGCACTCACCCTCACATTACAGACGGACCCTAACTCTAAACAAAACACTATCACCAACGTGCACCTTCACAAACACCGAACCCTAACCCTAACGCTGGTCCCTGGGACTGACACCTCACGGTCAACAGTGACAACCCCGACAGCTCACCGTACACCTGTCACTCATTCTCGATCTCAACCTCACATCAGAGCCAGATTCTCACTGAAATCGTAGTGCTATCCTGCCATTATGCATTACCAAACACTTTAACCTAACCCGAGCCCTGGATTCTGCACCCGATCCATCAGAATACCTTTATTTTCAACCCCACAAAATAGTAAATGTGAGACCCAATATCGCCCTCAAACTCAGATCAGAGTCAGAACCTCACTGTAGCCGAAGCACGGTCCTTCACTTATCCTTTACCGAATACAGAAACCTAACCCTAGCACTGACACATGGACTTGACCGTCATGGTGAACACCGACATCACCCAGAGCTCACCATAAACATGTTACTCAATCTCGCCTTAATCAACACATTGAAGGCAGATCCAGATTGTAATTGTAGAGGTATTCTGCCCATAAGCAATACCATACACTTAAACCTAACCCTCACCCAGGACTCGGCACCGGGTTCCTCAGAACACTTTTAGGGTAAGGCCACAAAAGGGTAAACCTGAGATCCTATTTGGAACTCACCCTCACATCAGGGATGTTTCCTAACTCTAACCGAAACCGTATCCACCGCGGACACATTCCCACATAGCGAACCCTAACCCTAGCCCTGAATGTTGGAACCGACCACTACCATGAATAAAGAAGTCACCTGTGTTTCAACGTAACACTGTCTTTGAATCTCACTATCGCCCTCACATTACAGAGGAAAACAAAATGTACTCATGAGACTAACCTATCCAGACACCTTACTGAACCCCTACCCCTAAACCACGCACTGACTCCTGAATATGAACATCACAGTCAACATAGACCTCACCAACACCTCACCATAAACCTGTCACTCAATCTCACCCTCGCCCTCACATTAAGGCGGTACACTAACATGAATCAACCCCTATCACCCATGTACATCTTCCCAAACACCGAACAGTAACCCTAGCCCCGACTCATGGAAAAGACTTCGAGCATGAATGTCAACGTCACCCTTGTGTCACTGTAACATTGGCATTCAATCACGCTGTCTCCCTCACATCAGAACCGAGTACTGAATACAAACAGAACCCTATACTGATTGTACACCCTTCCGAATATTTAACGCTAACCCTCACTCTGTCCCTGGACCTGGCGCATCAGGGTCATCTACGAAAAACCCCCCCACGTTCAACATAAACCTGTCACTCAATCTCGCCATCACCCTCATATCAGGGACAGAACCTCACTTAAATATAGCACTGTTCTGCACATACCCGTTACCGAACATTTAACCCTAACCCTAGACTTCTACTATTGACGGGACCCATCAGAATGCTTTAAGGGTCAGCCCCACAAAATCGTAAACCTGAGACCCAATCTCGGACTCACCCTCACATTACAGACGGACACTAACTCGAACCAAAACCTTATCACCAACGTACACCTTCCCAAACACCGAACCCTAACCCTAACCCTGGTCCCTGGGACTGACACCTCACGGTCAACAGCGACAACCCCGAAAGCTCACCATACACCTATCATTCATTCTCGCTCCCACCCTCACATCAGTGGCAGATTCTCACTTTAATAATTGGGCTAAACTTCCCATATGCATTAACAAACACTTAAACCTAACCCTAGCCCTGGATTCTTCACCTGATCCATCAGAATACCTTTATTGTCAGCCCCACAAAATAGTAAATGTGAGACCCAATATCGCCCTCAAACTCAGATCAGAGTCAGAACCTCACTGTAGCCGAAGCACGGTCCTTCACTTACCCTTTACCGAATACAGAAACGTAACCCTAGCACTGACACATGGACTTGACCGTCATGGTGAACATCGACATCACCCACAGCTCACCATAAACATGTTACTCAATCTCGCCTTAACCCTCACGTTGAAGGCAGATCCAGATTCTAATTGTAGAGGTATTCTGCCCATAAGCAATACCAAACACTTAAACCAGCCCTCGCCCAGGACTCGGCACCGGGTTCCTCAGAACACTTTTAGGGTAAGGCCACAAAAGTGTAAACCTGAGATCCTATTTGGAACTCACCCTCACATCAGGGATGTTTCCTAACTCTAACCAAAACCGTATCACCCGCGGACACATTCCCACATAACGAACCCTAACCCTAGCCCTGAATGTTGGAACCGACCACTACCATGAATAACGAAGTCACCTGTGTGTCAACGTAACACTGTCTTTGAATCTCACTATCGCCCTCACATTACAGAGGAAAACAAAATGTACTCATGAGCCTAACCTATCCAGACACCTTACTGAACCCCTACCCCAAACCACGCACTGACTCCTGAATATGAACATCACGGTCAACATAGACCTCACCAACACCTCACCATAAACCTGTCGCTCAATCTCACCCTCGCCCTCACATTACAGCGGTACACTAACATGAATCAACCCCTATCACCCATGTACATCTTCCCAAACACCGAACAGTAACCATAGCCCCGAATCATGGAAAAGACTTCGAGCATGAATGTCAACGTCACCCTTGTGTCACTGTAACATTGGCATTCAATCACGCTGTCTCCCTCACATCAGAACCGAGTACTGAATACAAACAGAACCCTATACTGATTGTCCACCCTTCCGAATATTTAACGCTAACCCTCACTCTGTCCCTGGACCTGGAGCATCAGGGTCATCTACGACAAACCCCCCCCGTTCAACATAAACCTGTCACTCAATCTCGCCATCACCCTCATATCAGGGACAGAACCTCACTTTAAATATAGCACTGTTCTGCACATACCCGTTACCGAACATTTAACCCTAAACCTAGACTTCTACTATTGACGGGACCCATCAGAATGCTTTAAGGGCCAGCCCCACAAAATCGTAAACCTGAGACCCAATCTCGGACTCACCCTCACATTACAGACGGACACTAACTCGAACCTAAACCTTATCACCAACATACACCTTCCCAAACACCGAACCCTAACCCTAACCCTGGTCCCTAGGACTGACACCTCACGGTCAACAGCGACAACCCCGACAGCTATCCGTACCTATCACTCATTCTCGCCCTCAACCTCACATCAGAGCCAGATTCTCACTGAAATCGTAGTGCTATCCTGCCATTATGCATTACCAAACACTTTAACCTAACCCGAGCCCTGGATTCTGCACCAGATCCATCAGAATACCTTTATTGTCAACCCCACAAAATAGTAAATGTGAGACCCAATATCGCCCTCAAACTCAGATCAGAGTCAGAACCTCACTGTAGCCGAAGCACGGTCCTTCACTTACCCTTTACCGAATACAGAAACCTAACCCTTGCACTGACACATGGACTTGACTCTCATGGTGAACAACGACATCACCCAGAGCTCACCATAAACATGTTACTCAATCTCGCCTTAATCCCCACATTGAAGGCAGATCCAGATTGTAATTGTAGAGGTATTCTGCCCATAAGCAATACCATACACTTAAACCTAACCCTCGCCCAGGACTCGGCACCGGGTTCCTCAGAACACTTTTAGGGTAAGGCCACAAAAGGGTAAACCTGAGATCCTATTTGGAACTCACCCTCACATCAGGGATGTTTCCTAACTCTAACCGAAACCGTATCCACCGCGGACACATTCCCACATAGCGAAACCTAACCCTAGCCCTGAATGTTGGAACCGACCACTACCATGAATAACGAAGTCACCTGTGTGTCAACGTAACACTGTCTTTGAATCTCACTATCGCCCTCACATTACAGAGGAAAACAAAATGTACTCATGAGCCTAACCTATCCAGACACCTTACTGAACCCCTACCCCAAACCACGCACTGAGTCCTGAATATGAACATCACGGTCAACATAGACCTCACCAACACCTCACCATAAACCTGTCGCTCAATCTCACCCTCGCCCTCACATTACAGCGGTACACTAACATGAATCAACCCCTATCACCCATGTACATCTTCCCAAACACCGAACAGTAATCATAGCCCCGAATCATGGAAAAGACTTCGAGCATGAATGTCAACGTCACCCTTGTGTCACTGTAACATTGGCATTCAATCACGCTGTCTCCCTCACATCAGAACCGAGTACTGAATACAAACAGAACCCTATACTGATTGTACACCCTTCCGAATATTTAACGCTAACCCTCACTCTGTCCCTGGACCTGGCGCATCAGGGTCATCTACGACAAACCCCCCCCCGTTCAACGTAAACCTGTCACTCAATCTCGCCATCACCCTCATATCAGGGACAGAACCTCACTTTAAATATAGCACTGTTCTGCACATACCCAGAACCGAACATTTAACCCTAACCCTAGACTTCTACTATTGACGGGACCCATCAGAATGCTTTAAGGGTCAGCCCCACAAAATCGTAAACCTGAGACCCAATCTCGGACTCACCCTCACATTACAGACGGACACTAACTCGAACCTAAACCTTATCACCAACGTACACCTTCCCAAACACCGAACCCTAACCCTAACCCTGGTCCCTGGGACTGACACCTCACCGTCAACAGCGACAACGACGAAAGCTCACCATACACCCATCATTCATTCTCGCTCCCACCCTCACATCAGTGGCAGATTCTCACTTTAATAATTGTGCTAAACTTCCCATATGCATTAACAAACACTTAAACCTAACCCTAGCCCTGGATTCTTCACCTGATCCATCAGAATACCTTTATTGTCAGCCCCACAAAATAGTAAATGTGAGACCCAATATCGCCCTCAAACTCAGATGAGAGTCAGAACCTCACTGTAGCCGAAGCACGGTCCTTCACTTACCCTTTACCAAATACAGAAACCTAACCCTAGCACTGACACATGGACTTGACCGTCATGGTGATCATCGACATCACCCACAGCTCACCATAAACATGTTACTCAATCTCGAATTAACCCTATCATGGAAGGCAGATCCAGATTCTAATTGTAGAGGTATTCTGCCCATAAGCAATACCAAACACTTAAACCAGCCCTCGCCCAGGACTCGGCACCGGGTTCCTCAGAACACTTTTAGGGTAAGGCCACAAAAGGGTAAACCTGAGATCCTATTTGGAACTCACCCTCACATCAGGGATGTTTCCTAACTCTAACCAAAACCGTATCACCCGCGGACACATTCCCACATACCGATCCCGAACCCTACCGCTTAATGTTGGACCCGACAACTACCATGAATATCGAAGTCACCTGTGTCTCGACGTAACACTGTATTGAATCTCACTATCGCCCTCACATTCCAGAGGAAAAAAATTATTCTCATGAGCCTGTCCTATCCAGACACCTTACTGAACCCCTACCCCTAATCCACGCACTGACTCCTGGATCTAGACATCATGGGCACCATAGACATAACCAACACCTCACAATAAACCTGTCGCTTAATGTCACCCTCGCCCTCACATTACAGTGGCACACTAACATGAATCAAACCCTATCACCCATGTACAACTTCCCAAACACCGAACAGTAACCCTAGCCCCGACTCATGGAAAAGACTTCGAGCGTGAATGTCAACGTCACCCTTGTGTCACTGTAACTTTGGCATTCAATCACGCTGACTCCCTCACATCAGAACCGAGTACTGAATACAAACAGAACTTTATACTGCCTGTACACCCTACTGAATATTTAACGCTAACCCTCACTCTGCCCATGGACCTGGCACATCAGGGACATCTCCGACAACCCCCCTGTTCAACATAAAGCTGTCACTCAATCTCGCCATCACCCTCATATCAGAGACAGAACCTCACTTTAAAATTAGCACTGTTCTTCACATACACATTACCGAACATTTAACCCTAACCCTAGACTTCTACTATGGACGGGAACCATCAGAATGCTTTAGGGGTCAGCCCCACAAAATCGTAAACCTGAGACCCAATCACGCACTCACCCTCACATTACAGACGGACCCTAACTCTAAACAAAACACTATCACCAACGTGCACCTTCACAAACACCGAACCCTAACCCTAACGCTGGTCCCTGGGACTGACACCTCACGGTCAACAGTGACAACCCCGACAGCTCACCGTACACCTGTCACTCATTCTCGATCTCAACCTCACATCAGAGCCAGATTCTCACTGAAATCGTAGTGCTATCCTGCCATTATGCATTACCAAACACTTTAACCTAACCCGAGCCCTGGATTCTGCACCCGATCCATCAGAATACCTTTATTTTCAACCCCACAAAATAGTAAATGTGAGACCCAATATCGCCCTCAAACTCAGATCAGAGTCAGAACCTCACTGTAGCCGAAGCACGGTCCTTCACTTATCCTTTACCGAATACAGAAACCTAACCCTAGCACTGACACATGGACTTGACCGTCATGGTGAACACCGACATCACCCAGAGCTCACCATAAACATGTTACTCAATCTCGCCTTAATCAACACATTGAAGGCAGATCCAGATTGTAATTGTAGAGGTATTCTGCCCATAAGCAATACCATACACTTAAACCTAACCCTCACCCAGGACTCGGCACCGGGTTCCTCAGAACACTTTTAGGGTAAGGCCACAAAAGGGTAAACCTGAGATCCTATTTGGAACTCACCCTCACATCAGGGATGTTTCCTAACTCTAACCGAAACCGTATCCACCGCGGACACATTCCCACATAGCGAAACCTAACCCTAGCCCTGAATGTTGGAACCGACCACTACCATGAATAAAGAAGTCACCTGTGTTTCAACGTAACACTGTCTTTGAATCTCACTATCGCCCTCACATTACAGAGGAAAACAAAATGTACTCATGAGACTAACCTATCCAGACACCTTACTGAACCCCTACCCCTAAACCACGCACTGACTCCTGAATATGAACATCACAGTCAACATAGACCTCACCAACACCTCACCATAAACCTGTCACTCAATCTCACCCTCGCCCTCACATTAAGGCGGTACACTAACATGAATCAACCCCTATCACCCATGTACATCTTCCCAAACACCGAACAGTAACCCTAGCCCCGACTCATGGAAAAGACTTCGAGCATGAATGTCAACGTCACCCTTGTGTCACTGTAACATTGGCATTCAATCACGCTGTCTCCCTCACATCAGAACCGAGTACTGAATACAAACAGAACCCTATACTGATTGTACACCCTTCCGAATATTTAACGCTAACCGTCACTCTGTCCCTGGACCTGGAGCATCAGGGTCATCTACGAAAAACCCCCCCACGTTCAACATAAACCTGTCACTCAATCTCGCCATCACCCTCATATCAGGGACAGAACCTCACTTAAATATAGCACTGTTCTGCACATACCCGTTACCGAACATTTAACCCTAACCCTAGACTTCTACTATTGACGGGACCCATCAGAATGCTTTAAGGGTCAGCCCCACAAAATCGTAAACCTGAGACCCAATCTCGGACTCACCCTCACATTACAGACGGACACTAACTCGAACCAAAACCTTATCACCAACGTACACCTTCCCAAACACCGAACCCTAACCCTAACCCTGGTCCCTGGGACTGACACCTCACGGTCAACAGCGACAACCCCGAAAGCTCACCATACACCTATCATTCATTCTCGCTCCCACCCTCACATCAGTGGCAGATTCTCACTTTAATAATTGGGCTAAACTTCCCATATGCATTAACAAACACTTAAACCTAACCCTAGCCCTGGATTCTTCACCTGATCCATCAGAATACCTTTATTGTCAGCCCCACAAAATAGTAAATGTGAGACCCAATATCGCCCTCAAACTCAGATCAGAGTCAGAACCTCACTGTAGCCGAAGCACGGTCCTTCACTTACCCTTTACCGAATACAGAAACGTAACCCTAGCACTGACACATGGACTTGACCGTCATGGTGAACATCGACATCACCCACAGCTCACCATAAACATGTTACTCAATCTCGCCTTAACCCTCACGTTGAAGGCAGATCCAGATTCTAATTGTAGAGGTATTCTGCCCATAAGCAATACCAAACACTTAAACCAGCCCTCGCCCAGGACTCGGCACCGGGTTCCTCAGAACACTTTTAGGGTAAGGCCACAAAAGTGTAAACCTGAGATCCTATTTGGAACTCACCCTCACATCAGGGATGTTTCCTAACTCTAACCAAAACCGTATCACCCGCGGACACATTCCCACATAACGAACCCGAACCCTAGCCCTTAATGTTGGACCCGACAACTACCATGAATATCGAAGTCACGTGTGTCTCGACGTAGCACTGTATTGAATCTCACTATCGCCCTCACATTACAGAGGAAAAAAATTATTCTCATGAGCCTGTCCTATCCAGACACCTTACTGAACCCCTACCCCTAATCCACGCACTGACTCCTGGATCTAGACATCATGGTCAACATAGACATAACCAACACCTCACAATAAACCTGTCGCTCAATGTCACCCTCGCCCTCACATTACAGCGGCACACTAACATGAATCAAACCCTATCACCCATGTACAACTTCCCAAACACCGAACAGTAACCCTAGCCCCGACTCATGGAAAAGACTTCGAGCGTGAATGTCAATGTCACCCTTGTGTCACTGCAAAATTGGCATTCAATCACGCTGACTCCCTCACATCAGTACCGAGTACTGAATACAAACAGAACCCTATACTGCCTGTACACCCTACCGAATATTTAATGATAACCCTCACTCTGCCCATGGCCCTGGCACATCAGGGACATCTCCGACAACCCCCCTGTTCAACATAAAGCTGTCACTCAATCTCGCCATCACCCTCATATCAGAGACAGAACCTCACTTTAAAATTAGCACTGTTCTTCACATACACATTACCGAACATTTAACCCTAACCCTAGACTTCTAATACGGACGGGACTCATCAGAATGCTTTAAGGGTGAGCCCCAAAAAATCGTAAACCTGAGACCCAATCACGCACTCACCCTCACATTACAGACGGACCCTAACTCGAACCAAAACCTTATCACCAACGTACAACTTCCCAAACACCGAACCCTAACCCGAACCCTTTTCCCTGGGACTGACACCTCACGTTCAACAGCGACAACCCCGAAAGCTCACCATACACCTATCTTTCATTCTCGCTCCCACCCTCACATCAGTGGCAGATTCTCACTTTAATAATTGTGCTAAACTTCCCATATGCATTAACAAACACTTAAACCTAACCCTAGCCTTTTTAATTCTTCACCTGATCCATCAGAATACCTTTATTGTCAGCCCCACAAAATAGTAAATGTGAGACCCAATATCGCCCTCAAACTCAGATGAGAGTCAGAACCTCACTGTAGCCGAAGCACGGTCCTTCACTTACCCTTTACCAAATACAGAAACCTAACCCTAGCACTGACACATGGACTTGACCATCATGGTGAACATCGACATCACCCACAGCTCACCATAAACATGTTACTCAATCTCGCCTTAACCCTCACATTGAAGGCAGATCCAGATTCTAATTGTAGAGGTATTCTGCCCATAAGCAATACCAAACACTTAAACCAGCCCTCGCCCAGGACTCGGCACCGGGTTCCTCAGAACACTTTTAGGGTAAGGCCACAAAAGGGTAAACCTGAGATCAGATTTGGATCTTACCCTCACATCAGGGATGTTTCCTAACTCTAACCAAAACCGTATCACCCGCGGACACATTCCCACATACCGAACCCGAACCCTAGCCCTTAATGTTGGACCCGACATCTACCATGAATATCGAAGTCACCTGTGTCTCGACGTAACACTGTATTGAATCTCACTATCGCCCTCACATTACAGAGGAAAAAAATTATTCTCATGAGCCTGTCCTATCCAGACACCTTACTGAACCCCTACCCCTAATCCACGCACTGACTCCTGGATCTAGACGTCATGGTCAACATAGACATAACCAACACCTCACCATAACCTGTCGCTCAATCTCACCCTCGCCCTCACATTACAGCGGTACACTAACATGAATCAACCCCTATCACCCATGTACATCTTCCCAATCACCGAACAGTAACCCTAGCCCCAACTCATGGAAAAGACTTCGAGCATGAATGTCAACGTCACCCTTGTGTCACTGTAACATTGGCATTCAATCACGCTGACTCCCTCACATCAGAACCGAGTACCGAATACAAACAGAACCCTATACTGCCTGTACACCCTACCGAATATTTAATGATAACTCTCACTCTGCCCATGGACCTGGCACATCAGGGACATCTCTGACAACGCCCCTGTTCAACATAAAGCTGTCACTCAATCTCGCCATCACCCTCATATCAGAGACAGAACCTCACTTTAAAATTAGCACTGTTCTTCACATACACATTACCGAACATTTAACCCTAACCCTAGACTTCTACTATGGATGCGAACCATCAGAATGCTTTAAGGGTCAGCCCCACAAAATCGTAAACCTGAGACCCAATCACGCACTCACCCTCACATTACAGACGGACCCTAACTCTAAACAAAACACTATCACCAACGTGCACCTTCACAAACACCGAACCCTAACCCTAACGCTGGTCCCTGGGACTGACACCTCACGGTCAACAGTGACAACCCCGACAGCTCACCGTACACCTGTCACTCATTCTCGATCTCAACCTCACATCAGAGCCAGATTCTCACTGAAATCGTAGTGCTATCCTGCCATTATGCATTACCAAACACTTTAACCTAACCCGAGCCCTGGATTCTGCACCCGATCCATCAGAATACCTTTATTTTCAACCCCACAAAATAGTAAATGTGAGACCCAATATCGCCCTCAAACTCAGATCAGAGTCAGAACCTCACTGTAGCCGAAGCACGGTCCTTCACTTATCCTTTACCGAATACAGAAACCTAACCCTAGCACTGACACATGGACTTGACCGTCATGGTGAACACCGACATCACCCAGAGCTCACCATAAACATGTTACTCAATCTCGCCTTAATCAACACATTGAAGGCAGATCCAGATTGTAATTGTAGAGGTATTCTGCCCATAAGCAATACCATACACTTAAACCTAACCCTCACCCAGGACTCGGCACCGGGTTCCTCAGAACACTTTTAGGGTAAGGCCACAAAAGGGTAAACCTGAGATCCTATTTGGAACTCACCCTCACATCAGGGATGTTTCCTAACTCTAACCGAAACCGTATCCACCGCGGACACATTCCCACATAGCGAACCCTAACCCTAGCCCTGAATGTTGGAACCGACCACTACCATGAATAAAGAAGTCACCTGTGTTTCAACGTAACACTGTCTTTGAATCTCACTATCGCCCTCACATTACAGAGGAAAACAAAATGTACTCATGAGACTAACCTATCCAGACACCTTACTGAACCCCTACCCCTAAACCACGCACTGACTCCTGAATATGAACATCACAGTCAACATAGACCTCACCAACACCTCACCATAAACCTGTCACTCAATCTCACCCTCGCCCTCACATTAAGGCGGTACACTAACATGAATCAACCCCTATCACCCATGTACATCTTCCCAAACACCGAACAGTAACCCTAGCCCCGACTCATGGAAAAGACTTCGAGCATGAATGTCAACGTCACCCTTGTGTCACTGTAACATTGGCATTCAATCACGCTGTCTCCCTCACATCAGAACCGAGTACTGAATACAAACAGAACCCTATACTGATTGTACACCCTTCCGAATATTTAACGCTAACCCTCACTCTGTCCCTGGACCTGGAGCATCAGGGTCATCTACGACAAACCCCCTCACGTTCAACATAAACCTGTCACTCAATCTCGCCATCACCCTCATATCAGGGACAGAACCTCACTTAAATATAGCACTGTTCTGCACATACCCGTTACCGAACATTTAACCCTAACCCTAGACTTCTACTATTGACGGGACCCATCAGAATGCTTTAAGGGTCAGCCCCACAAAATCGTAAACCTGAGACCCAATCTCGGACTCACCCTCACATTACAGACGGACACTAACTCGAACCAAAACCTTATCACCAAAGTACACCTTCCCAAACACCGAACCCTAACCCTAACCCTGGTCCCTGGGACTGACACCTCACGGTCAACAGCGACAACCCCGAAAGCTCACCATACACCTATCATTCATTCTCGCTCCCACCCTCACATCAGTGGCAGATTCTCACTTTAATAATTGTGCTAAACTTCCCATATGCATTAACAAACACTTAAACCTAACCCTAGCCCTGGATTCTTCACCTGATCCATCAGAATACCTTTATTGTCAGCCCCACAAAATAGTAAATGTGAGACCCAATATCGCCCTCAAACTCAGATCAGAGTCAGAACCTCACTGTAGCCGAAGCACGGTCCTTCACTTACCCTTTACCGAATACAGAAACGTAACCCTAGCACTGACACATGGACTTGACCGTCATGGTGAACATCGACATCACCCACAGCTCACCATAAACATGTTACTCAATCTCGCCTTAACCCTCACGTTGAAGGCAGATCCAGATTCTAATTGTAGAGGTATTCTGCCCATAAGCAATACCAAACACTTAAACCAGCCCTCGCCCAGGACTCGGCACCGGGTTCCTCAGAACACTTTTAGGGTAAGGCCACAAAAGTGTAAACCTGAGATCCTATTTGGAACTCACCCTCACATCAGGGATGTTTCCTAACTCTAACCAAAACCGTATCACCCGCGGACACATTCCCACATAACGAACCCGAACCCTAGCCCTTAATGTTGGACCCGACAACTACCATGAATATCGAAGTCACGTGTGTCTCGACGTAGCACTGTATTGAATCTCACTATCGCCCTCACATTACAGAGGAAAAAAATTATTCTCATGAGCCTGTCCTATCCAGACACCTTACTGAACCCCTACCCCTAATCCACGCACTGACTCCTGGATCTAGACATCATGGTCAACATAGACATAACCAACACCTCACAATAAACCTGTCGCTCAATGTCACCCTCGCCCTCACATTACAGCGGCACACTAACATGAATCAAACCCTATCACCCATGTACAACTTCCCAAACACCGAACAGTAACCCTAGCCCCGACTCATGGAAAAGACTTCGAGCGTGAATGTCAATGTCACCCTTGTGTCACTGCAAAATTGGCATTCAATCACGCTGACTCCCTCACATCAGTACCGAGTACTGAATACAAACAGAACCCTATACTGCCTGTACACCCTACCGAATATTTAATGATAACCCTCACTCTGCCCATGGCCCTGGCACATCAGGGACATCTCCGACAACCCCCCTGTTCAACATAAAGCTGTCACTCAATCTCGCCATCACCCTCATATCAGAGACAGAACCTCACTTTAAAATTAGCACTGTTCTTCACATACACATTACCGAACATTTAACCCTAACCCTAGACTTCTAATACGGACGGGACTCATCAGAATGCTTTAAGGGTGAGCCCCAAAAAATCGTAAACCTGAGACCCAATCACGCACTCACCCTCACATTACAGACGGACCCTAACTCGAACCAAAACCTTATCACCAACGTACAACTTCCCAAACACCGAACCCTAACCCGAACCCTTTTCCCTGGGACTGACACCTCACGTTCAACAGCGACAACCCCGAAAGCTCACCATACACCTATCTTTCATTCTCGCTCCCACCCTCACATCAGTGGCAGATTCTCACTTTAATAATTGTGCTAAACTTCCCATATGCATTAACAAACACTTAAACCTAACCCTAGCCTTTTTAATTCTTCACCTGATCCATCAGAATACCTTTATTGTCAGCCCCACAAAATAGTAAATGTGAGACCCAATATCGCCCTCAAACTCAGATGAGAGTCAGAACCTCACTGTAGCCGAAGCACGGTCCTTCACTTACCCTTTACCAAATACAGAAACCTAACCCTAGCACTGACACATGGACTTGACCATCATGGTGAACATCGACATCACCCACAGCTCACCATAAACATGTTACTCAATCTCGCCTTAACCCTCACATTGAAGGCAGATCCAGATTCTAATTGTAGAGGTATTCTGCCCATAAGCAATACCAAACACTTAAACCAGCCCTCGCCCAGGACTCGGCACCGGGTTCCTCAGAACACTTTTAGGGTAAGGCCACAAAAGGGTAAACCTGAGATCAGATTTGGATCTTACCCTCACATCAGGGATGTTTCCTAACTCTAACCAAAACCGTATCACCCGCGGACACATTCCCACATACCGAACCCGAACCCTAGCCCTTAATGTTGGACCCGACATCTACCATGAATATCGAAGTCACCTGTGTCTCGACGTAACACTGTATTGAATCTCACTATCGCCCTCACATTCCAGAGGAAAAAAATTATTCTCATGAGCCTGTCCTATCCAGACACCTTACTGAACCCCTACCCCTAATCCACGCACTGACTCCTGGATCTAGACGTCATGGTCAACATAGACATAACCAACACCTCACCATAACCTGTCGCTCAATCTCACCCTCGCCCTCACATTACAGCGGTACACTAACATGAATCAACCCCTATCACCCATGTACATCTTCCCAATCACCGAACAGTAACCCTAGCCCCAACTCATGGAAAAGACTTCGAGCATGAATGTCAACGTCACCCTTGTGTCACTGTAACATTGGCATTCAATCACGCTGACTCCCTCACATCAGAACCGAGTACCGAATACAAACAGAACCCTATACTGCCTGTACACCCTACCGAATATTTAATGATAACTCTCACTCTGCCCATGGACCTGGCACATCAGGGACATCTCTGACAACGCCCCTGTTCAACATAAAGCTGTCACTCAATCTCGCCATCACCCTCATATCAGAGACAGAACCTCACTTTAAAATTAGCACTGTTCTTCACATACACATTACCGAACATTTAACCCTAACCCTAGACTTCTACTATGGATGCGAACCATCAGAATGCTTTAAGGGTCAGCCCCACAAAATCGTAAACCTGAGACCCAATCACGCACTCACCCTCACATTACAGACGGACCCTAACTCTAAACAAAACACTATCACCAACGTGCACCTTCACAAACACCGAACCCTAACCCTAACGCTGGTCCCTGGGACTGACACCTCACGGTCAACAGTGACAACCCCGACAGCTCACCGTACACCTGTCACTCATTCTCGATCTCAACCTCACATCAGAGCCAGATTCTCACTGAAATCGTAGTGCTATCCTGCCATTATGCATTACCAAACACTTTAACCTAACCCGAGCCCTGGATTCTGCACCCGATCCATCAGAATACCTTTATTTTCAACCCCACAAAATAGTAAATGTGAGACCCAATATCGCCCTCAAACTCAGATCAGAGTCAGAACCTCACTGTAGCCGAAGCACGGTCCTTCACTTATCCTTTACCGAATACAGAAACCTAACCCTAGCACTGACACATGGACTTGACCGTCATGGTGAACACCGACATCACCCAGAGCTCACCATAAACATGTTACTCAATCTCGCCTTAATCAACACATTGAAGGCAGATCCAGATTGTAATTGTAGAGGTATTCTGCCCATAAGCAATACCATACACTTAAACCTAACCCTCACCCAGGACTCGGCACCGGGTTCCTCAGAACACTTTTAGGGTAAGGCCACAAAAGGGTAAACCTGAGATCCTATTTGGAACTCACCCTCACATCAGGGATGTTTCCTAACTCTAACCGAAACCGTATCCACCGCGGACACATTCCCACATAGCGAACCCTAACCCTAGCCCTGAATGTTGGAACCGACCACTACCATGAATAAAGAAGTCACCTGTGTTTCAACGTAACACTGTCTTTGAATCTCACTATCGCCCTCACATTACAGAGGAAAACAAAATGTACTCATGAGACTAACCTATCCAGACACCTTACTGAACCCCTACCCCTAAACCACGCACTGACTCCTGAATATGAACATCACAGTCAACATAGACCTCACCAACACCTCACCATAAACCTGTCACTCAATCTCACCCTCGCCCTCACATTAAGGCGGTACACTAACATGAATCAACCCCTATCACCCATGTACATCTTCCCAAACACCGAACAGTAACCCTAGCCCCGACTCATGGAAAAGACTTCGAGCATGAATGTCAACGTCACCCTTGTGTCACTGTAACATTGGCATTCAATCACGCTGTCTCCCTCACATCAGAACCGAGTACTGAATACAAACAGAACCCTATACTGATTGTACACCCTTCCGAATGTTTAACGCTAACCCTCACTCTGTCCCTGGACCTGGAGCATCAGGGTCATCTACGACAAACCCCCTCACGTTCAACATAAACCTGTCACTCAATCTCGCCATCACCCTCATATCAGGGACAGAACCTCACTTAAATATAGCACTGTTCTGCACATACCCGTTACCGAACATTTAACCCTAACCCTAGACTTCTACTATTGACGGGACCCATCAGAATGCTTTAAGGGTCAGCCCCACAAAATCGTAAACCTGAGACCCAATCTCGGACTCACCCTCACATTACAGACGGACACTAACTCGAACCAAAACCTTATCACCAAAGTACACCTTCCCAAACACCGAACCCTAACCCTAACCCTGGTCCCTGGGACTGACACCTCACGGTCAACAGCGACAACCCCGAAAGCTCACCATACACCTATCATTCATTCTCGCTCCCACCCTCACATCAGTGGCAGATTCTCACTTTAATAATTGTGCTAAACTTCCCATATGCATTAACAAACACTTAAACCTAACCCTAGCCTTTTTAATTCTTCACCTGATCCATCAGAATACCTTTATTGTCAGCCCCACAAAATAGTAAATGTGAGACCCAATATCGCCCTCAAACTCAGATCAGAGTCAGAACCTCACGGTAGCCGAAGCACGGTCCTCCACTTACCTTTAACCAAATACAGAAACCTAACCCTAGCACTGACACATGGACTTGACCGTCATGGTGAACATCGACATCACCCACAGCTCACCATAAACATGTTACTCAATCTCGCCTTAACCCTCACATTGAAGGCAGATCCAGATTCTAATTGTAGAGGTATTCTGCCCATAAGCAATACCAAACACTTAAACCAGCCCTCGCCCTGGACTCGGCACCGGGTTCCTCAGAACACTTTTAGGGTAAGGCCACAAAAGGGTAAACCTGGGATCCTATTTAGAACTCACCCTCACATCAGGGATGTTTCCTAACTCTAACCAAAACCGTATCACCCGCGGACACATTCCAACATACCGAACCCGAACCCTAGCTCTTAATGTTGGTCCCGACAACTACCATGAATATCGAAGTCACCTGTGTCTCGACGTAACACTGTATTGAATCTCACTATCGCCCTCACATTCCAGAGGAAAAAAATTATTCTCATGAGCCTGTCCTATCCAGACACCTTACTGAACCCCTACCCCTAATCCACGCACTGACTCCTGGATCTAGACATCATGGTCAACATAGACATAACCAACACCTCACAATAAACCTGTCGCTCAATGTCACACTCGAGCTCACATTACAGCGGCACACTAACATGAATCAAACCCTATCACCCATATACAACTTCCCAAACACCGAACAGTAACCCTAGCCCCGACTCATGGAAAAGACATCGAGCATGAATGTCAACGTCACCCTTGTGTCACTGTAACTTTGGCATTCAATCACGCTGACTCCCTCACATCAGAACCGAGTACTGAATACAAACAGAACCCTATACTGCCTGTACACCCTACCGAATATTTAATGATAACCCTCACTCTGCCCATGGCCCTGGCACATCAGGGACATCTCCGACAGCCCCCCTGTTCAACATAAAGCTGTCACTCAATCTCGCCATCACCCTCATATCAGAGACAGAACCTCACTTTAAAATTAGCACTGTTCTTCACATACACATTACCGAACATTTAACCCTAACCCTAGACTTCTACTATGGACCGGACCCATCAGAATGCTTTAGGGGTCAGCCCAACAAAATCGTAAACCTGAGACCCAATCACGCACTCACCCTCACATTACAGTCTGACCCTAACTCGAACCAAAACACTATCACCAACGTGCACCTTCACAAACACCGAAACCTAACCCTAACGCTGGTCCCTGGGACTGACACCTCACGGTCAACAGCGACAACCCCGACAGCTCACCGTACACCTATCACTCATTCTCGCCCTCAACCTCACATCAGAGCCAGATTCTCACTGAAATCGTAGTGCTATCCTGCCATTATGCATTACCAAACACTTTAACCTAACCCGAGCCCTGGATTCTGCACCCGATCCATCAGAATACCTTTATTGTCAACCCCACAAAATAGTAAATGTGAGACCCAATATCGCCCTCAAACTCAGATCAGAGTCAGAACCTCACTGTAGCCGAAGCACGGTCCTTCACTTACCCTTTACCGAATACAGAAACCTAACCCTAGCACTGACACATGGACTTGACCGTCATGGTGAACACCATCACCCAGAGCTCAGCATAAACATATTACTCAATCTCGCCTTAATCAACACATTGAAGGCAGATCCAGATTGTAATTGTAGAGGTATTCTGCCCATAAGCAATACCATACACTTAAACCTAACCCTCGCCCAGGACTCGGCACCGGGTTCCTCAGAACACTTTTAGGGTAAGGCCACAAAAGGGTAAACCTGAGATCCTATTTGGAACTCACCCTCACATCAGGGATGTTTCCTAACTCTAACCGAAACCGTATCCACCGCGGACACATTCCCACATAGCGAACCCTAACAATAGCCCTGAATGTTGGAACCGACCACTACCATGAATACCGAAGTCACCTGTGTGTCAACGTAACACTGTCTTTGAATCTCACTATCGCCCTCACATTACAGAGGAAAACAAAATGTACTCATGAGCCTATCCTATCCAGACACCTTACTGAACCCCTACCCCTAAACCACGCACTGACTCCTGAATATGAACATCACGGTCAACATAGACCTCACCAACACCTCACCATAAACCTGTCGCTCAATCTCACCCTCGCCCTCACATTACAGCGGTACACTAACATGAATCAACCCCTATCACCCATGTACATCTTCCCAATCACCGAACAGTAACCCTAGCCCCAACTCATGGAAAAGACTTCGAGCATGAATGTCAACGTCACCCTTGTGTCACTGTAACATTGGCATACAATCACGCTGTCTCCCTCACATCAGAACCGAGTACTGAATACAAACAGAACCCTATACTGATTGTACACCCTTCCGAATATTTAACGCTAACCGTCACTCTGTCCCTGGACCTGGCACATCAGGGTCATCTTCGACAAACCCCCCCCGTTCAACGTAAACCTGTCACTCAATCTCGCCATCACCCTCATATCAGCGACAGAACCTCACTTTAAATATAGCACTGTTCTGCACATATCCGTTGCCGGACATTTAACCCTTACCCTAGACTTCTACTATTGACAGGACCCATCAGAATGCTTTAAGGGTCAGCCCCACGAAATCGTAAACCTGAGACCCAATCTCGGACTCACCCTCACATTACAGACGGACTCTAACTCGAACCTAAACATTATCACCAACGTACACCTTCCCAAACACAGAACCCTAACCCTAACCCTGGTCCCTGGGACTGACACCTCACGGTCAACAGCGACAACCCCGAAAGCTCACCATACACCTATCATTCATTCTCGCTCCCACCCTCACATCAGTGGCAGATTCTCACTTTAATAATTGTGCTAAACTTCCCATATGCATTAACAAACACTTAAACCTAACCCTAGCCCTGGATTCTTCACCTGATCCATCAGAATACCTTTATTGTCAGCCCCACAAAATAGTAAATGTGAGACCCAATATCGCCCTCAAACTCAGATCAGAGTCAGAACCTCACTGTAGCCGAAGCACGGTCCTTCACTTACCCTTTACCAAATACAGAAACCTAACCCTAGCACTGATACATGGATTTGACCGTCATGGTGAACATCGACATCACCCACAGCTCACCATAAACATGTTACTCAATCTCGCCTTAACCCTCACATTGAAGGCAGATCCAGATTCTAATTATAGAGGTATTCTGCCCATAAGCAATACCAAACACTTAAACCAGCCCTCGCCCAGGACTCGGCACCGGGTTCCTCAGAACACTTTTAGGGTAAGGCCACAAAAGTGTAAACCTGAGATCCTATTTGGAACTCACCCTCACATCAGGGATGTTTCCTAACTCTAACCAAAACCGTATCACCCGCGGACACATTCCCACATAACGAACCCGAACCCTAGCCCTTAATGTTGGACCCGACAACTACCATGAATATCGAAGTCACGTGTGTCTCGACGTAGCACTGTATTGAATCTCACTATCGCCCTCACATTACAGAGGAAAAAAATTATTCTCATGAGCCTGTCCTATCCAGACACCTTACTGAACCCCTACCCCTAATCCACGCACTGACTCCTGGATCTAGACATCATGGTCAACATAGACATAACCAACACCTCACAATAAACCTGTCGCTCAATGTCACCCTCGCCCTCACATTACAGCGGCACACTAACATGAATCAAACCCTATCACCCATGTACAACTTCCCAAACACCGAACAGTAACCCTAGCCCCGACTCATGGAAAAGACTTCGAGCGTGAATGTCAATGTCACCCTTGTGTCACTGCAAAATTGGCATTCAATCACGCTGACTCCCTCACATCAGTACCGAGTACTGAATACAAACAGAACCCTATACTGCCTGTACACCCTACCGAATATTTAACGATAACCCTCACTCTGCCCATGGCCCTGGCACATCAGGGACATCTCTGACAACCCCCCTGTTCAACATAAAGCTGTCACTCAATCTCGCCATCACCCTCATATCAGAGACAGAACCTCACTTTAAAATTAGCACTGTTCTTCACATACACATTAACGAACATTTAACCCTAACCCTAGACTTCTAATACGGACGGGACTCATCAGAATGCTTTAAGGGTGAGCCCGAAAAAATCGTAAACCTGAGACCCAATCACGCACTCACCCTCACATTACAGACGGACCCTAACTCGAACCAAAACCTTATCAAGAACGTACAACTTCCCAAACACCGAACCCTAACCCGAACCCTTTTCCCTGGGACTGACACCTCACGTTCAACAGCGACAACCCCGAAAGCTCACCATACACCTATCTTTCATTCTCGCTCCCACCCTCACATCAGTGGCAGATTCTCACTTTAATAATTGTGCTAAACTTCCCATATGCATTAACAAACACTTAAACCTAACCCTAGCCTTTTTAATTCTTCACCTGATCCATCAGAATACCTTTATTGTCAGCCCCACAAAATAGTAAATGTGAGACCCAATATCGCCCTCAAACTCAGATGAGAGTCAGAACCTCACTGTAGCCGAAGCACGGTCCTTCACTTACCCTTTACCAAATACAGAAACCTAACCCTAGCACTGACACATGGACTTGACCGTCATGGTGAACATCGACATCACCCACAGCTCACCATAAACATGTTACTCAATCTCGCCTTAACCCTCACATTGAAGGCAGATCCAGATTCTAATTGTAGAGGTATTCTGCCCATAAGCAATACCAAACACTTAAACCAGCCCTCGCCCAGGACTCGGCACCGGGTTCCTCAGAACACTTTTATTGTAAGGCCACAAAAGGGTAAACCTGAGATCAGATTTGGATCTTACCCTCACATCAGGGATGTTTCCTAACTCTAACCAAAACCGTATCACCCGCGGACACATTCCCACATACCGAACCCGAACCCTAGCCCTTAATGTTGGACCCGACATCTACCATGAATATCGAAGTCACCTGTGTCTCGACGTAACACTGTATTGAATCTCACTATCGCCCTCACATTACAGAGGAAAAAAATTATTCTCATGAGCCTGTCCTATCCAGACACCTTACTGAACCCCTACCCCTAATCCACGCACTGACTCCTGGATCTAGACGTCATGGTCAACATAGACATAACCAACACCTCACCATAACCTGTCGCTCAATCTCACCCTCGCCCTCACATTACAGCGGTACACTAACATGAATCAACCCCTATCACCCATGTACATCTTCCCAATCACCGAACAGTAACCCTAGCCCCAACTCATGGAAAAGACTTCGAGCATGAATGTCAACGTCACCCTTGTGTCACTGTAACATTGGCATTCAATCACGCTGACTCCCTCACATCAGAACCGAGTACCGAATACAAACAGAACCCTATACTGCCTGTACACCCTACCGAATATTTAATGATAACTCTCACTCTGCCCATGGACCTGGCACATCAGGGACATCTCTGACAACGCCCCTGTTCAACATAAAGCTGTCACTCAATCTCGCCATCACCCTCATATCAGAGACAGAACCTCACTTTAAAATTAGCACTGTTCTTCACATACACATTACCGAACATTTAACCCTAACCCTAGACTTCTACTATGGACGCGAACCATCAGAATGCTTTAAGGGTCAGCCCCACAAAATCGTAAACCTGAGACCCAATCACGCACTCACCCTCACATTACAGACGGACCCTAACTCTAAACAAAACACTATCACCAACGTGCACCTTCACAAACACCGAACCCTAACCCTAACGCTGGTCCCTGGGACTGACACCTCACGGTCAACAGTGACAACCCCGACAGCTCACCGTACACCTGTCACTCATTCTCGATCTCAACCTCACATCAGAGCCAGATTCTCACTGAAATCGTAGTGCTATCCTGCCATTATGCATTACCAAACACTTTAACCTAACCCGAGCCCTGGATTCTGCACCCGATCCATCAGAATACCATTATTTTCAACCCCACAAAATAGTAAATGTGAGACCCAATATCGCCCTCAAACTCAGATCAGAGTCAGAACCTCACTGTAGCCGAAGCACGGTCCTTCACTTATCCTTTACCGAATACAGAAACCTAACCCTAGCACTGACACATGGACTTGACCGTCATGGTGAACACCGACATCACCCAGAGCTCACCATAAACATGTTACTCAATCTCGCCTTAATCAACACATTGAAGGCAGATCCAGATTGTAATTGTAGAGGTATTCTGCCCATAAGCAATACCATACACTTAAACCTAACCCTCACCCAGGACTCGGCACCGGGTTCCTCAGAACACTTTTAGGGTAAGGCCACAAAAGGGTAAACCTGAGATCCTATTTGGATCTCACCCTCACATCAGGGATGTTTCCTAACTCTAACCGAAACCGTATCCACCGCGGACATATTCCCACATACCGAACCCTAACCCTAGCCCTGTATATTGGAACCGACAACTACCATGAATACCGAAGTCACCTGTGTGTCAACGTAACACTGTCTTTGAATCTCACTATCGCCCTCACATTACAGAGGAAAACAAAATGTACTCATGAGCCTATCCTATCCAGACACCTTACTGAACCCCTACACCTAAATCACGCACTGAGTCCTGAATATGAACATCACGGTCAACATAGCCCTCACCAACACCTCACCATAAACCTGTCGCTCACTCTCACCCTCGCCCTCACATTACAGTGGTACACTAACATGAATCAACCCCTATCACCCATGTACATCTTCCCAAACACCGAACAGTAACCCTAGCCCCGACTCATGGAAAAGACTTCGAGCATGAATGTCAACGTCACCCTTGTGTCACTGTAACATTGGCATTCAATCACGCTGTCTCCCTCACATCAGAACCGAGTACTGAATACAAACAGAACCCTATACTGATTGTACACCCTTCCGAATGTTTAACGCTAACCCTCACTCTGTCCCTGGACCTGGAGCATCAGGGTCATCTACGACAAACCCCCCCACGTTCAACATAAACCTGTCACTCAATCTCGCCATCACCCTCATATCAGGGACAGAACCTCACTTAAATATAGCACTGTTCTGCACATACCCGTTACCGAACATTTAACCCTAACCCTAGACTTCTACTATTGACGGGACCCATCAGAATGCTTTAAGGGTCAGCCCCACAAAATCGTAAACCGGAGACCCAATCTCGGACTCACCCTCACATTACAGACGGACACAAACTCGAACCAAAACCTTATCACCAACGTACACCTTCCCAAACACCGAACCCTAACCCTAACCCTGGTCCCTGGGACTGACACCTCACGGTCAACAGCGACAACCCCGAAAGCTCACCATACACCTATCATTCATTCTCGCTCCCACCCTCACATCAGTGGCAGATTCTCACTTTAATAATTGTGCTAAACTTCCCATATGCTTTAACAAACACTTAAACCTAACCCTAGCCCTGGATTCTTCACCTGATCCATCAGAATACCTTTATTGTCAGCCCCACAAAATAGTAAATGTGAGACCCAATATCGCCCTCAAACTCAGATCAGAGTCAGAACCTCACTGTAGCCGAAGCACGGTCCTTCACTTACCCTTTACCAAATACAGAAACCTATCCCTAGCACTGATACATGGATTTGACCGTCATGGTGAACATCGACATCACCCACAGCTCACCATAAACATGTTACTCAATCTCGCCTTAACCCTCACATTGAAGGCAGATCCAGATTCTAATTGTAGAGGTATTCTGCCCATAAGCAATACCAAACACTTAAACCAGCCCTCGCCCAGGACTCGGCACCGGGTTCCTCAGAACACTTTTAGGGTAAGGCCACAAAAGGGTAAACCTGAGATCCTATTTGGAACTCACCCTCACATCAGGGATGTTTCCTAACTCTAACCAAAACCGTATCACCCGCGGACACATTCCCACATAACGAACCCGAACCCTAGCCCTTAATGTTGGACCCGACAACTACCATGAATATCGAAGTCACGTGTGTCTCGACGTAGCACTGTATTGAATCTCACTATCGCCCTCACATTACAGAGGAAAAAAATTATTCTCATGAGCCTGTCCTATCCAGACACCTTACTGAACCCCTACCCCTAATCCACGCACTGACTCCTGGATCTAGACATCATGGTCAACATAGACATAACCAACACCTCACAATAAACCGGTCGCTCAATGTCACCCTCGCCCTCACATTACAGCGGCACACTAACATGAATCAAACCCTATCACCCATGTACAACTTCCCAAACACCGAACAGTAACCCTAGCCCCGACTCATGGAAAAGACTTCGAGCGTGAATGTCAATGTCACCCTTGTGTCACTGCAAAATTGGCATTCAATCACGCTGACTCCCTCACATCAGTACCGAGTACTGAATACAAACAGAACCCTATACTGCCTGTACACTCTACCGAATATTTAATGATAACCCTCACTCTGCCCATGGACCTGGCACATCAGGGACATCTCCGACAACCCCCCTGTTCAACATAAAGCTGTCACTCAATCTCGCCATCACCCTCATATCAGAGACAGAACCTCACTTTAAAATTAGCACTGTTCTTCACATACACATTACCGAACATTTAACCCTAACCCTCGACTTCTACTATGGACGGGACCCATCAGAATGCTTTAGGGGTCAGCCCAACAAAATCGTAAACCTGAGACCCAATCACGCACTCACCCTCACATTACAGTCGGACCCTAACTCGAACCAAAACACTATCACCAACGTGCACCTTCACAAACACCGAAACCTAACCCTAACGCTGGTCCCTGGGACTGACACCTCACGGTCAACAGCGACAACCCCGACAGCTCACCGTACACCTATCACTCATTCTCGCCCTCAACCTCACATCAGAGCCAGATTCTCACTGAAATCGTAGTGCTATCCTGCCATTATGCATTACCAAACACTTTAACCTAACCCGAGCCCTGGATTCTGCACCCGATCCATCAGAATACCTTTATTGTCAACCCCACAAAATAGTAAATGTGAGACCCAATATCGCCCTCAAACTCAGATCAGAGTCAGAACCTCACTGTAGCCGAAGCACGGTCCTTCACTTACCCTTTACCGAATACAGAAACCTAACCCTAGCACTGACACATGGACTTGACCGTCATGGTGAACACCATCACCCAGAGCTCAGCATAAACATATTACTCAATCACGCCTTAATCAACACATTGAAGGCAGATCCAGATTGTAATTGTAGAGGTATTCTGCCCATAAGCAATACCATACACTTAAACCTAACCCTCGCCCAGGACTCGGCACCGGGTTCCTCAGAACACTTTTAGGGTAAGGCCACAAAAGGGTAAACCTGAGATCCTATTTGGAACTCACCCTCACATCAGGGATGTTTTCTAACTCTAACCGAAACCGTATCCACCGCGGACACATTCCCACATAGCGAACCCTAACCCTAGCCCTGAATGTTGGAACCGACCACTACCATGAATACCGAAGTCACCTGTGTGTCAACGTAACACTGTCTTTGAATCTCACTATCGCCCTCACATTACAGAGGAAAACAAAATGTACTCATGAGCCTATCCTATCCAGACACCTTACTGAACCCCTACCCCTAAACCACGCACTGACTCCTGAATATGAACATCACGGTCAACATAGACCTCACCAACACCTCACCATAAACCTGTCGCTCAATCTCACCCTCGCCCTCACATTACAGCGGTACACTAACATGAATCAACCCCTATCACCCATGTACATCTTCCCAATCACCGAACAGTAACCCTAGCCCCAACTCATGGAAAAGACTTCGAGCATGAATGTCAACGTCACCCTTGTGTCACTGTAACATTGGCATTCAATCACGCTGTCTCCCTCACATCAGAACCGAGTACTGAATACAAACAGAACCCTATACTGATTGTACACCCTTCCGAATATTTAACGCTAACCGTCACTCTGTCCCTAGACCTGGCACATCAGGGTCATCTTCGACAAACCCCCCCCGTTCAACGTAAACCTGTCACTCAATCTCGCCATCACCCTCATATCAGGGACAGAACCTCACTTTATATATAGCACTGTTCTGCACATATCCGTTGCCGGACATTTAACCCTTACCCTAGACTTCTACTATTGACGGGACCCATCAGAATGCTTTAAGGGTCAGCCCCACGAAATCGTAAACCTGAGACCCAATCTCGGACTCACCCTCACATTACAGACGGACTCTAACTCGAACCTAAACCTTATCACCAACGTACACCTTCCCAAACACCGAACCCTAACCCTAACCCTGGTCCCTGGGACTGACACCTCACGGTCAACAGCGACAACCCTGAAAGCTCACCATACACCTATCATTCATTCTCGCTCCCACCCTCACATCAGTGGCAGATTCTCACTTTAATAATTGTGCTAAACTTCCCATATGCATTAACAAACACTTAAACCTAACCCTAGCCCTGGATTCTTCACCTGATCCATCAGAATACCTTTATTGTCAGCCCCACAAAATAGTAAATGTGAGACCCAATATCGCCCTCAAACTCAGATCAGAGTCAGAACCTCACTGTAGCCGAAGCACGGTCCTTCACTTACCCTTTACCAAATACAGAAACCTATCCCTAGCACTGATACATGGATTTGACCGTCATGGTGAACATCGACATCACCCACAGCTCACCATAAACATGTTACTCAATCTCGCCTTAACCCTCACATTGAAGGCAGATCCAGATTCTAATTGTAGAGGTATTCTGCCCATAAGCAATACCAAACACTTAAACCAGCCCTCGCCCAGGACTCGGCACCGGGTTCCTCAGAACACTTTTAGGGTAAGGCCACAAAAGTGTAAACCTGAGATCCTATTTGGAACTCACCCTCACATCAGGGATGTTTCCTAACTCTAACCAAAACCGTATCACCCGCGGACACATTCCCACATAACGAACCCGAACCCTAGCCCTTAATGTTGGACCCGACAACTACCATGAATATCGAAGTCACGTGTGTCTCGACGTAGCACTGTATTGAATCTCACTATCGCCCTCACATTACAGAGGAAAAAAATTATTCTCATGAGCCTGTCCTATCCAGACACCTTACTGAACCCCTACCCCTAATCCACGCACTGACTCCTGGATCTAGACATCATGGTCAACATAGACATAACCAACACCTCACAATAAACCTGTCGCTCAATGTCACCCTCGCCCTCACATTACAGCGGCACACTAACATGAATCAAACCCTATCACCCATGTACAACTTCCCAAACACCGAACAGTAACCCTAGCCCCGACTCATGGAAAAGACTTCGAGCGTGAATGTCAATGTCACCCTTGTGTCACTGCAAAATTGGCATTCAATCACGCTGACTCCCTCACATCAGTACCGAGTACTGAATACAAACAGAACCCTGTACTGCCTGTACACCCTACCGAATATTTAATGATAACCCTCACTCTGCCCATGGACCTGGCACATCAGGGACATCTCCGACAAACCCCCTGTTCAACATAAAGCTGTCACTCAATCTCGCCATCACCCTCATATCAGAGACAGAACCTCACTTTAAAATTAACACTGTTCTTCACATACACATTACCGAACATTTAACCCTAACCCTAGACTTCTAATACGGACGGGACTCATCAGAATGCTTTAAGGGTGAGCCCCAAAAAATCGTAAACCTGAGACCCAATCACGCACTCACCCTCACATTACAGACGGACCCTAACTCGAACCAAAACCTTATCACCAACGTACAACTTCCCAAACACCGAACCCTAACCCGAACCCTTTTCCCTGGGACTGACACCTCACGTTCAACAGCGACAACCCCGAAAGCTCACCATACACCTATCTTTCATTCTCGCTCCCACCCTCACATCAGTGGCAGATTCTCACTTTAATAATTGTGCTAAACTTCCCATATGCATTAACAAACACTTAAACCTAACCCTAGCCTTTTTAATTCTTCACCTGATCCATCAGAATACCTTTATTGTCAGCCCCACAAAATAGTAAATGTGAGACCCAATATCGCCCTCAAACTCAGATGAGAGTCAGAACCTCACTGTAGCCGAAGCACGGTCCTTCACTTACCCTTTACCAAATACAGAAACCTAACCCTAGCACTGACACATGGACTTGACCGTCATGGTGAACATCGACATCACCCACAGCTCACCATAAACATGTTACTCAATCTCGCCTTAACCCTCACATTGAAGGCAGATCCAGATTCTAATTGTAGAGGTATTCTGCCCATAAGCAATACCAAACACTTAAACCAGCCCTCGCCCAGGACTCGGCACCGTGTTCCTCAGAACACTTTTAGGGTAAGGCCACAAAAGGGTAAACCTGAGATCAGATTTGGATCTTACCCTCACATCAGGGATGTTTCCTAACTCTAACCAAAACCGTATCACCCGCGGACACATTCCCACATAACGAACCCGAACCCTAGCCCTTAATGTTGGACCCGACAACTACCATGAATATCGAAGTCACGTGTGTCTCGACGTAGCACTGTATTGAATCTCACTATCGCCCTCACATTACAGAGGAAAAAAATTATTCTCATGAGCCTGTCCTATCCAGACACCTTACTGAACCCCTACCCCTAATCCACGCACTGACTCCTGGATCTAGACATCATGGTCAACATAGACATAACCAACACCTCACAATAAACCTGTCGCTCAATGTCACCCTCGCCCTCACATTACAGCGGCACACTAACATGAATCAAACCCTATCACCCATGTACAACTTCCCAAACACCGAACAGTAACCCTAGCCCCGACTCATGGAAAAGACTTCGAGCATGAATGTCAACGTCACCCTTGTGTCACTGTAACATTGGCATTCAATCACGCTGACTCCCTCACATCAGAACCGAGTACTGAATACAAACAGAACCCTATACTGCCTGTACACCCTACCGAATATTTAATGATAACTCTCACTCTGCCCATGGACCTGGCACATCAGGGACATCTCTGACAACGCCCCTGTTCAACATAAAGCTGTCACTCAATCTCGCCATCACCCTCATATCAGAGACAGAACCTCACTTTAAAATTAGCACTGTTCTTCACATACACATTACCGAACATTTAACCCTAACCCTAGACTTCTACTATGGACGCGAACCATCAGAATGCTTTAAGGGTCAGCCCCACAAAATCGTAAACCTGAGACCCAATCACGCACTCACCCTCACATTACAGACGGACCCTAACTCTAAACAAAACACTATCACCAACGTGCACCTTCACAAACACCGAACCCTAACCCTAACGCTGGTCCCTGGGACTGACACCTCACGGTCAACAGTGACAACCCCGACAGCTCACCGTACACCTGTCACTCATTCTCGATCTCAACCTCACATCAGAGCCAGATTCTCACTGAAATCGTAGTGCTATCCTGCCATTATGCATTACCAAACACTTTAACCTAACCCGAGCCCTGGATTCTGCACCCGATCCATCAGAATACCTTTATTTTCAACCCCACAAAATAGTAAATGTGAGACCCAATATCGCCCTCAAACTCAGATCAGAGTCAGAACCTCACTGTAGCCGAAGCACGGTCCTTCACTTATCCTTTACCGAATACAGAAACCTAACCCTAGCACTGACACATGGACTTGACCGTCATGGTGAACACCGACATCACCCAGAGCTCACCATAAACATGTTACTCAATCTCGCCTTAATCAACACATTGAAGGCAGATCCAGATTGTAATTGTAGAGGTATTCTGCCCATAAGCAATACCATACACTTAAACCTAACCCTCACCCAGGACTCGGCACCGGGTTCCTCAGAACACTTTTAGGGTAAGGCCACAAAAGGGTAAACCTGAGATCCTATTTGGAACTCACCCTCACATCAGGGATGTTTCCTAACTCTAACCGAAACCGTATCCACCGCGGACACATTCCCACATAGCGAACCCTAACCCTAGCCCTGAATGTTGGAACCGACCACTACCATGAATAAAGAAGTCACCTGTGTTTCAACGTAACACTGTCTTTGAATCTCACTATCGCCCTCACATTACAGAGGAAAACAAAATGTACTCATGAGACTAACCTATCCAGACACCTTACTGAACCCCTACCCCTAAACCACGCACTGACTCCTGAATATGAACATCACAGTCAACATAGACCTCACCAACACCTCACCATAAACCTGTCACTCAATCTCACCCTCGCCCTCACATTAAGGCGGTACACTAACATGAATCAACCCCTATCACCCATGTACATCTTCCCAAACACCGAACAGTAACCCTAGCCCCGACTCATGGAAAAGACTTCGAGCATGAATGTCAACGTCACCCTTGTGTCACTGTAACATTGGCATTCAATCACGCTGACTCCGTCACATCAGAACCGAGTACTGAATACAAACAGAACCCTATACTGCCTGTACACCCTACCGAATATTTAATGATAACTCTCACTCTGCCCATGGACCTGGCACATCAGGGACATCTCTGACAACGCCCCTGTTCAACATAAAGCTGTCACTCAATCTCGCCATCACCCTCATATCAGAGACAGAACCTCACTTTAAAATTAGCACTGTTCTTCACATACACATTACCGAACATTTAACCCTAACCCTAGACTTCTACTATGGACGCGAACCATCAGAATGCTTTAAGGGTCAGCCCCACAAAATCGTAAACCTGAGACCCAATCACGCACTCACCCTCACATTACAGACGGACCCTAACTCTAAACAAAACACTATCACCAACGTGCACCTTCACAAACACCGAACCCTAACCCTAACCCTGGTCCCTGGGACTGACACCTCACGGTCAACAGCGACAACCCCGACAGCTCACCGTACACCTATCACTCATTCTCGCCCTCAACCTCACATCAGAGCCAGATTCTCACTGAAATCATAGTGCTATCCTGCCATTATGCATTACCAAACACTTTAACCTAACCCGAGACCTGGATTCTGCACCCGATCCATCAGAATACCTTTATTGTCAACCCCACAAAATAGTAAATGTGAGACCCAATATCGCCCTCAAACTCAGATCAGAGTCAGAACCTCACTGTAGCTGAAGCACGGTCCTTCACTTACCCTTTACCGAATACAGAAACCTAACCCTAGCACTGACACATGGACTTGACCGTCATGGTGAACACCGACATCACCCAGAGCTCACCATAAACATGTTACTCAATCTCGCCTTAATCCCCACATTGAAGGCAGATCCAGATTGTAATTGTAGAGGTATTCTGCCCATAAGCAATACCATACACTTAAACCTAACCCTCGCCCAGGACTCGGCACCGGGTTCCTCAGAACACTTTTAGGGTAAGGCCACAAAAGGGTAAACCTGAGATCCTATTTGGAACTCACCCTCACATCAGGGATGTTTCCTAACTCTAACCGAAACCGTATCCACCGCGGACACATTCCCAAATACCGAACCCTAACCCTAGCCCTGAATGTTGGAACCGACCACTACCATGAATACCGAAGTCACCTGTGTGTCAATGTAACACTGTCTTTGAATCTCACTATCGCCCTCACATTACAGAGGAAAACAAAATGTACTCATGAGCCTATCTTATCCAGACACCTTACTGAACCCCTACCCCTAAACCACGCACTGACTCCTGAATATGAACATCACGGTCAACATAGACCTCACCAACACCTCACCATAAACCTGTCGCTCAATCTCACCCTCGCCCTCACATTACAGCGGTACACTAACATGAATCAACCCCTATCACCCATGTACATCTTCCCAAACACCGAACAGTAACCCTAGCCTCAACTCATGGAAAAGACTTCGAGCATGAATGTCAACGTCACCCTTGTGTCACTGTAACATTGGCATTCAATCACGCTGTCTCCCTCACATCAGAACCGAGTACTGAATACAAACAGAACCCTATACTGATTGTACACCCTTCCGAATATTTAACGCTAACACTCATTCTGTCCCTGGACCTGGCGCATCAGGGTCATCTACGACAAACCCCCCCCGTTCAACATAAACCTGTCACTCAATCTCGCCATCACCCTCATATCAGGGAAAGAACCTCACTTTAAATATAGCACTGTTCTGCACATACCCGTTGCCGAACATTTAACCCTAACCCTAGACTTCTACTATTGACGGGACCCATCAGAATGCTTTAAGGGTCAGCCCCACAAAATCGTAAACCTGAGACCCAATCTCGGACTCACCCTCACATTACAGACGGACACAAACTCGAACCAAAACCTTATCACCAACGTACACCTTCCCAAACACCGAACCCTAACCCTAACCCTGGTCCCTGGGACTGACACCTCACGGTCAACAGCGACAACCCCGAAAGCTCACCATACACCTATCATTCATTCTCGCTCCCACCCTCACATCAGTGGCAGATTCTCACTTTAATAATTGTTCTAAACTTCCCATATGCATTAACAAACACTTTAACCTAACCCTAGCCCTGGATTCTTCACCTGATCCATCAGAATACCTTTATTGTCAGCCCCACAAAATAGTAAATGTGAGACCCAATATCGCCCTCAAACTCAGATGAGAGTCAGAACCTCACGGTAGCCGAAGCACGGTCCTCCACTTACCCTTTACCAAATACAGAAACCTAACACTAGCACTGACACATGGACTTGACCGTCATGGTGAACATCGACATCACCCACAGCTCACCATAAACATGTTACTCAATCTCGCCTTAACCCTCACATTGAAGGCAGATCCAGATTCAAATTGTAGAGGTATTCTACCCATAAGCAATACCATACACTTAAACCTAACCCTCACCCAGGACTCGGCACCGGGTTCCTCAGAACACTTTTAGGGTAAGGCCACAAAAGGGTAAACCTGAGATCCTATTTGGATCTCACCCTCACATCAGGGATGTTTCCTAACTCTAACCGAAACCGTATCCACCGCGGACATATTCCCACATACCGAACCCTAACCCTAGCCCTGTATATTGGAACCGACAACTACCATGAATACCGAAGTCACCTGTGTGTCAACGTAACACTGTCTTTGAATCTCACTATCGCCCTCACATTACAGAGGAAAACAAAATGTACTCATGAGCCTATCCTATCCAGACACCTTACTGAACCCCTACACCTAAATCACGCACTGAGTCCTGAATATGAACATCACGGTCAACATAGCCCTCACCAACACCTCACCATAAACCTGTCGCTCACTCTCACCCTCGCCCTCACATTACAGTGGTACACTAACATGAATCAAACCCTATCACCCATGTAAAACTTCCCAAACACCGAACAGTAACCCTAGGCCCGACTCTTGGAAAAGACTTCGAGCCTGAATGTCAACGTCACCCTTGTGTCACTGTAACATTGGCACTCAATCATGCTGACTCCCTTACATCAGAACCGAGTACTGAATACAAATAGAACCCTATACTGATTGTACACCCTTCCGAATATTTAACGCTAACCCTCACTCTGCCCATGGACCTGGCACATCAGGGTCATCTTCGACAAACCCCCCCCGTTCAACGTAAACCTGTCACTCAATCTCGCTATCACCCTCATATCAGGGACAGAACCTCACTTTAAAAATAGCACTGTTCTGCACATACCCGTTACCGAACATTTAACCCTAACCCTAGACTTCTACTATTGACGGGACCCATCCGAATGCTTTAAGGGCCAGCCCCACAAAATCGTAAACCTGAGACCCAATCTCGGACTCACCCTCACATTACAGACGGACACTAACTCGAACCTAAACCTTATCACCAACGTACACCTTCCCAAACACCGAACCCTAACCCTAACCCTGGTCTCTGGGACTGACACCTCACGGTCAACAGCGACAACCCCGAAAGCTCACCATACACCCACCATTCATTCTCGCTCCCACCCTCACATCAGTGGCAGATTCTCACTTTAATAATTGTGCTAAACTTCCCATATGCATTAACAAACACTTAAACCTAACCCTAGCCCTGGATTCTTCACCTGATCCATCAGAATACCTTTATTGTCAGACCCACAAAATTGTAAATGTGAGACCCAATATCGCCCTCAAACTCAGATGAGAGTCAGAACCTCACTGTAGCCGAAGCACGGTCCTTCACTTACCCTTTACCAAATACAGAAACCTAACCCTAGCACTGACACATGGACTTGACCGTCATGGTGATCATCGACATCACCCACAGCTCACCATAAACATGTTACTCAATCTCGAATTAACCCTATCATGGAAGGCAGATCCAGATTCTAATTGTAGAGGTATTCTGCCCATAAGCAATACCAAACACCTAAACCAGCCCTCGCCCAGGACTCGGCACCGGGTTCCTCAGAACACTTTTAGGGTACGACCACAAAAGGGTAAACCTGAGATCCTATTTGGAACTCACCCTCACATCAGGGATGTTTCCTAACTCTAACCAAAACCGTATCACCCGCGGACACATTCCCACATACCGATCCCGAACCCTAGCCCTTAATGTTGGACCCGACAACTACCATGAATATCGAAGTCACCTGTGTCTCGACGTAACACTGTATTGAATCTCACTATCGCCCTCACATTCCAGAGGAAAAAAATTATTCTCATGAGCCTGTCCTATCCAGACACCTTACTGAACCCCTACCCCTAATCCACGCACTGACTCCTGGATCTAGACATCATGGGCACCATAGACATAACCAACACCTCACAATAAACCTGTCGCTTAATGTCACCCTCGCCCTCACATTACAGCGGCACACTAACATGAATCAAACCCTATCACCCATGTACAACTTCCCAAACACCGAACAGTAACCCTAGCCCCGACTCATGGAAAAGACTTCGAGCGTGAATGTCAACGTCACCCTTGTGTCACTGTAACTTTGGCATTCAATCACGCTGACACCCTCACATCAGAACCGAGTACTGAATACAAACAGAACCCTATACTGCCTGTACACCCTACCGAATATTTAATGATAACCCTCACTCTGCCCATGGACCTGGCATATCAGGGACAGCCCCGACAACCCCCCTGTTCAACATAAAGCTGTCACTCAATCTCGCCATCACCCTCATATCAGAGACAGAACCTCACTTTAAAATTAGCACTGTTCTTCACATACACATTACCGAACATTTAACCCTAACCCTAGACTTCTACTATGGACGGGAACCATCAGAATGCTTTAGGGGTCAGTCCCACAATATCGTAAATCTGAGACCCAATCACGCACTCACCCTCACATTACAGACGGACCCTAATTCGAAACAAAACATTATCACCAACGTGCACCTTCACAAACACGGAACACTAACCCTAACGCTGGTCCCTGGGACTGACACCTCACGGTCAACAGCGACAACCCCGACAGCTCACCGTACACCTATCACTCATTCTCGCCCTCAACCTCACATCAGAGCCAGATTCTCACTGAAATCGTAGTGCTATCCTGCCATTATGCATTACCAAACACTTTAACCTAACCCGAGCCCTGGATTCTGCACCGATCCATCAGAATACCTTTATTGTCAACCCCACAAAATAGTAAATGTGAGACCCAATATCGCCCTCAAACTCAGATCAGAGTCAGAACCTCACTGTAGCTGAAGCACGGTCCTTCACTTACCCTTTACCGAATACAGAAACCTAACCCTAGCACTGACACATGGACTTGACCGTCATGGTGAACACCGACATCACCCAGAGCTCACCATAAACATGTTACTCAATCTCGCCTTAATCCCCACATTGAAGGCAGATCCAGATTGTAATTGTAGAGGTATTCTGCCCATAAGCAATACCATACACTTAAACCTAACCCTCGCCCAGGACTCGGCACCGGGTTCCTCAGAACACTTTTAGGGTAAGGCCACAAAAGGGTAAACCTGAGATCCTATTTGGAACTCACCCTCACATCAGGGATGTTTCCTAACTCTAACCGAAACCGTATCCACCGCGGACACATTCCCAAATACCGAACCCTAACCCTAGCCCTGAATGTTGGAACCGACCACTACCATGAATACCGAAGTCACCTGTGTGTCAATGTAACACTGTCTTTGAATCTCACTATCGCCCTCACATTACAGAGGAAAACAAAATGTACTCATGAGCCTATCTTATCCAGACACCTTACTGAACCCCTACCCCTAAACCACGCACTGACTCCTGAATATGAACATCACGGTCAACATAGACCTCACCAACACCTCACCATAAACCTGTCGCTCAATCTCACCCTCGCCCTCACATTACAGCGGTACACTAACATGAATCAACCCCTATCACCCATGTACATCTTCCCAAACACCGAACAGTAACCCTAGCCTCAACTCATGGAAAAGACTTCGAGCATGAATGTCAACGTCACCCTTGTGTCACTGTAACATTGGCATTCAATCACGCTGTCTCCCTCACATCAGAACCGAGTACTGAATACAAACAGAACCCTATACTGATTGTACACCCTTCCGAATATTTAACGCTAACACTCATTCTGTCCCTGGACCTGGCGCATCAGGGTCATCTACGACAAACCCCCCCCGTTCAACATAAACCTGTCACTCAATCTCGCCATCACCCTCATATCAGGGAAAGAACCTCACTTTAAATATAGCACTGTTCTGCACATACCCGTTGCCGAACATTTAACCCTAACCCTAGACTTCTACTATTGACGGGACCCATCAGAATGCTTTAAGGGTCAGCCCCACAAAATCGTAAACCTGAGACCCAATCTCGGACTCACCCTCACATTACAGACGGACACAAACTCGAACCAAAACCTTATCACCAACGTACACCTTCCCAAACACCGAACCCTAACCCTAACCCTGGTCCCTGGGACTGACACCTCACGGTCAACAGCGACAACACCGAAAGCTCACCATACACCTATCATTCATTCTCGCTCCCACCCTCACATCAGTGGCAGATTCTCACTTTAATAATTGTTCTAAACTTCCCATATGCATTAACAAACACTTAAACCTAACCCTAGCCCTGGATTCTTCACCTGATCCATCAGAATACCTTTATTGTCAGCCCCACAAAATAGTAAATGTGAGACCCAATATCGCCCTCAAACTCAGATGAGAGTCAGAACCTCACGGTAGCCGAAGCACGGTCCTCCACTTACCCTTTACCAAATACAGAAACCTAACACTAGCACTGACACATGGACTTGACCGTCATGGTGAACATCGACATCACCCACAGCTCACCATAAACATGTTACTCAATCTCGCCTTAACCCTCACATTGAAGGCAGATCCAGATTCAAATTGTAGAGGTATTCTACCCATAAGCAATACCATACACTTAAACCTAACCCTCACCCAGGACTCGGCACCGGGTTCCTCAGAACACTTTTAGGGTAAGGCCACAAAAGGGTAAACCTGAGATCCTATTTGGATCTCACCCTCACATCAGGGATGTTTCCTAACTCTAACCGAAACCGTATCCACCGCGGACATATTCCCACATACCGAACCCTAACCCTAGCCCTGTATATTGGAACCGACAACTACCATGAATACCGAAGTCACCTGTGTGTCAACGTAACACTGTCTTTGAATCTCACTATCGCCCTCACATTACAGAGGAAAACAAAATGTACTCATGAGCCTATCCTATCCAGACACCTTACTGAACCCCTACACCTAAATCACGCACTGAGTCCTGAATATGAACATCACGGTCAACATAGCCCTCACCAACACCTCACCATAAACCTGTCGCTCACTCTCACCCTCGCCCTCACATTACAGTGGTACACTAACATGAATCAAACCCTATCACCCATGTAAAACTTCCCAAACACCGAACAGTAACCCTAGGCCCGACTCTTGGAAAAGACTTCGAGCCTGAATGTCAACGTCACCCTTGTGTCACTGTAACATTGGCACTCAATCATGCTGACTCCCTTACATCAGAACCGAGTACTGAATACAAATAGAACCCTATACTGATTGTACACCCTTCCGAATATTTAACGCTAACCCTCACTCTGCCCATGGACCTGGCACATCAGGGTCATCTTCGACAAACCCCCCCCGTTCAACGTAAACCTGTCACTCAATCTCGCCATCACCCTCATATCAGGGACAGAACCTCACTTTAAAAATAGCACTGTTCTGCACATACCCGTTACCGAACATTTAACCCTAACCCTAGACTTCTACTATTGACGGGACCCATCCGAATGCTTTAAGGGCCAGCCCCACAAAATCGTAAACCTGAGACCCAATCTCGGACTCACCCTCACATTACAGACGGACACTAACTCGAACCTAAACCTTATCACCAACGTACACCTTCCCAAACACCGAACCCTAACCCTAACCCTGGTCTCTGGGACTGACACCTCACGGTCAACAGCGACAACCCCGAAAGCTCACCATACACCCACCATTCATTCTCGCTCCCACCCTCACATCAGTGGCAGATTCTCACTTTAATAATTGTGCTAAACTTCCCATATGCATTAACAAACACTTAAACCTAACCCTAGCCCTGGATTCTTCACCTGATCCATCAGAATACCTTTATTGTCAGACCCACAAAATTGTAAATGTGAGACCCAATATCGCCCTCAAACTCAGATGAGAGTCAGAACCTCACTGTAGCCGAAGCACGGTCCTTCACTTACCCTTTACCAAATACAGAAACCTAACCCTAGCACTGACACATGGACTTGACCGTCATGGTGATCATCGACATCACCCACAGCTCACCATAAACATGTTACTCAATCTCGAATTAACCCTATCATGGAAGGCAGATCCAGATTCTAATTGTAGAGGTATTCTGCCCATAAGCAATACCAAACACCTAAACCAGCCCTCGCCCAGGACTCGGCACCGGGTTCCTCAGAACACTTTTAGGGTACGACCACAAAAGGGTAAACCTGAGATCCTATTTGGAACTCACCCTCACATCAGGGATGTTTCCTAACTCTAACCAAAACCGTATCACCCGCGGACACATTCCCACATACCGATCCCGAACCCTAGCCCTTAATGTTGGACCCGACAACTACCATGAATATCGAAGTCACCTGTGTCTCGACGTAACACTGTATTGAATCTCACTATCGCCCTCACATTCCAGAGGAAAAAAATTATTCTCATGAGCCTGTCCTATCCAGACACCTTACTGAACCCCTACCCCTAATCCACGCACTGACTCCTGGATCTAGACATCATGGGCACCATAGACATAACCAACACCTCACAATAAACCTGTCGCTTAATGTCACCCTCGCCCTCACATTACAGCGGCACACTAACATGAATCAAACCCTATCACCCATGTACAACTTCCCAAACACCGAACAGTAACCCTAGCCCCGACTCATGGAAAAGACTTCGAGCGTGAATGTCAACGTCACCCTTGTGTCACTGTAACTTTGGCATTCAATCACGCTGACACCCTCACATCAGAACCGAGTACTGAATACAAACAGAACCCTATACTGCCTGTACACCCTACCGAATATTTAATGATAACCCTCACTCTGCCCATGGACCTGGCATATCAGGGACAGCCCCGACAACCCCCCTGTTCAACATAAAGCTGTCACTCAATCTCGCCATCACCCTCATATCAGAGACAGAACCTCACTTTAAAATTAGCACTGTTCTTCACATACACATTACCGAACATTTAACCCTAACCCTAGACTTCTACTATGGACGGGAACCATCAGAATGCTTTAGGGGTCAGTCCCACAATATCGTAAATCTGAGACCCAATCACGCACTCACCCTCACATTACAGACGGACCCTAATTCGAAACAAAACATTATCACCAACGTGCACCTTCACAAACACGGAACACTAACCCTAACGCTGGTCCCTGGGACTGACACCTCACGGTCAACAGCGACAACCCCGACAGCTCACCGTACACCTATCACTCATTCTCGCCCTCAACCTCACATCAGAGCCAGATTCTCACTGAAATCGTAGTGCTATCCTGCCATTATGCATTACCAAACACTTTAACCTAACCCGAGCCCTGGATTCTGCACCCGATCCATCAGAATACCTTTATTGTCAACCCCACAAAATAGTAAATGTGAGACCCAATATCGCCCGCAAAATCAGATCAGATTCAGAACCTCACTGTAGCCGAAGCACGGTCCTTCACTTACCCTTTACCGAATACAGAAACCTAACCCTAGCACTGACACATGGACTTGACCGTCATGGTGAACACCGACATCACCCAGAGCTCACCATAAACATGTTACTCAATCTCGCCTTAATCCCCACATTGAAGGCAGATCCAGATTTTAATTGTAGAGGTATTCAGCCCATAAGCAATACCATACACTTAAACCTAACCCTCGCCCAGGACTCGGCACCGGGTTCCTCAGAACACTTTTACGGTAAGGCCACAAAAGGGTAAACCTGAGATCCTATTTGGAACTCACCCTCACATCAGGGATGTTTCCTAACTCTAACCGAAACCGTATCCACCGCGGACACATTCCCACATAGCGAACCCTAACCCTAGCCCTGAATGTTGGAACCGACCACTACCATGAATACCGAAGTCACCTGTGTGTCAACGTAACACTGTCTTTGAATTTCACTATCGCCCTCACATTACAGAGGAAAACAAAATGTACACATGAGCCTGTCCTATTCAGACACCTTACTGAACCCCTAACCCTAAACCACGCACTGACTCCTCAATATGAACATCACGGTCAACATAGACCTCACCAACACCTCACCATAAACCTGTCGCTCAATCTCACCCTCGCCCTCACATTACAGCGGTACACTAACATGAATCAACCCCTATCACCCATGTACATCTTCCCAAACACCGAACAGTAACCCTAGCCTCAACTCATGGAAAAGACTTCGAGCATGAATGTCAACGTCACCCTTGTGTCACTGTAACATTGGCATTCAATCACGCTGTCTCCCTCACATCAGAACCGAGTACTGAATACAAACAGAACCCTATAGTGATTGTACACCCTTCCGAATATTTAACGCTAACACTCATTCTGTCCCTCGACCTGGCGCATCAGGGTCATCTACGACAAAACCCCCCGTTCAACATAAACCTGTCACTCAATCTCGCCATCACCCTCATATCAGGGAAAGAACCTCACTTTAAATATAGCACTGTTCTGCACATACCCGTTGCCGAACATTTAACCCTAACCCTAGACTTCTACTATTGATGGGAC